>NC_052518.1:46178523-46341023 GCF_014356525.2 Nilaparvata lugens
TTTTTCTTCTCTCTTTTACTATTTCTCATTGGATAACAAGTAACATCTAACTTTTGGTACATTTAATGGATGATGACGATAATGATGACAGTAATGAATTTCTACCAGCTTTCATATCTTCAATTCCAGAATATAATAATTATTTTCATATGAACATCCATAGTATAGGAAGAAATTTGATTTATTTCTTTTGTATTTAAATAATATTGTGAGGAAACCTCACATCATTGTTTTATCAGAGACATGGATAAAATGTGATTTCAATATGAACTTGTACACCATACCAGGTGACAAGTCTCAGTTTTCTTGTAATGATAACAGATGTGGTGGTCTTATAGTTTTTTATAAAGATAATTTAAAATGTATTTTATTAGACAGTGCAGTAGAAGGGGCTGATAGTATTTTGCTAAATTTTACTTATTGAAGTCTGGTATTTACTTTGATTGGAATTTACAGATGGCATACAGGAGGAAACTTTAACTTATTTTTAGATTCATTTGGAAAGTTATTAGAAAATGTGAAGCAGGAGTTAATTGTTTATGTAGGAGATTTTAAAATTAATATTAACCATGTGAATTCTAATGTCGAAAAATATTTTGAAATCTTAGCTCTGAATGGTCTGGACTCTTTGATTAATATAGATACTAGAGTAACAGATACCAGTTCTTCATGATTGTATTGATCACATTCTGTTGAGAGGTAGGCCATTATCGGATGTGCTAGCAGCAGTGATCGATGCGGGATTGACTGATCACAGAGCCGTCTGTGCTGCAATACCGTCAAAGAGAATCTGCGATACTCATGGTGTCACTAAGTCTTCCAAAGTAGATTATGTCATGCAAAATGGGCTACTTGGGATGGAGGACTGGATGTCTGTTTATAATGGTATAGACGTAGATTCGGCTTACTCAGCTTTTCTGAATACTTTACAGACACACATACAGTCTTCCAGTATAAACATAGAAACAGTCAGGGCAGGCAACCACCGTTCTAGGGCACTCAAGCCTTGGATGACTGCTGGCTTAGATCGGGCTATTGAAACTAGGGATAAATTATTTAAAATAATGAAAAGGGACCAAAACAATATATTAGCAGAGAGAAATTTTAGGAAGTTCAAGGATGAAGTACATAAATGGATTAAGGAGGCAAAGGAGAAATACTATTCGGCTCCTTTCCATAATGCCAGGGGTGATAGCAAAAAACAATGGACAATTATCAATGAATTAGTAGGTAGGAAGAAAACTAAGAAATCCAAAAATTTTGTTAGAGGTGAACTTATAACGGATGAAAAGGAAGTAGCAGAGGAACTGAATTTTATAAATGTGGCAAAATCGGATTCATCCACTCCCAACCCGCAATAGAGGCCAAGAATGTCTTCCACAGGTCTTTCAATATTGAGCATAGTCTAAGATCTGATAAGCATAGTCCAGACTGTTCTGGATGCCCATCAGTGCAGATTAAGTGTTGCTACTTATTTGTAAATTATCCAGTAGCAAATCTTCTGGTGCGGACACTTTCTCACCATTCTTGATAAAAAAATAGCACCGAGAATATGTGAAATACTTTCATATATATTTAACAAAAGTCTGAATGAAGGAAAATTTCCATCCAACCTCAAAATGATCAAAGCGATAGCTATTCCGAGGAAGGGGAATACAATTGATTGCAATCGCCCAATTTCTTTGCTATCTATCTTCTCTAAACTATTTGAAAAACTAGTAGTAAAGCCTCGTCTTATAACTTTTCTCCATTCAACAGATTTTTTTCCCTAATCAAATTGGATTCAGAGAGGGATTGAGTACTGAGCTAGCTCTGCGCAAGTTTCTCTCTGAAGTCCATTCCAATATCAATAATAAAGATGTTTCAAGAGTCTCAGCACTGTTTGTGGACATTCGTAAAGCTTTTGAAACAATTGACCACAATAAACTGTTGGAGAAACTGGAGTTAGCCGGTGTTCGGGATGTTGCACTGAGCTGGTTCCAGTCATATCTCTCAGGCAGGAGTCAGTTTGTGTGTGTGAGTGGGACTAAAAGCTCGGTGAAACATGTTTGTGCTGGGGCTCCACAGGGATCTGTTTTGGGACCCATTCTATTCTTGATATTTATACATGATCTTCATCTTGGGCCTTTCTACAGAACCATAACTGCTTTTGCAGATGATACTGCCTTCAACTATGGTGCAGACTGCTTGAAAAATCTGCAGGTTCAGATGCAGTCTAATCTCAATCTGTTATCCCTGTGGTTTTCCTTTAATAAGCTGAAACTCAATGCTGACAAAACAACATAATTAAATATTTCAATTTATGAATCATTCACCTTCGAGAAACCACTTGAATACCACAACATTCACTGCCTTGATCATGATAGCTGTAACTGTTCCAATATATTACAATCCAGTCAAGTAAAATATTTGGGTATATCTATGGAAGATGATCTTCTGTGGAGGAGCCATGTGCGGATGTTGAAAAATAGCCTGCACATGCTTCTTCATAGATTCTACCATATAAGAAATGTATGCCCAATTTATATCCTGAAGAATGTTTACTTCTCACTTGCACATTCCAGACTTTCATATGGCATATCATTGCTCCGCAATTTTCCTGGACATTTCCAAAGCCTATGACTCCATAGAACATGAGTTGCTTTTAGAGAAGCTAGAAAAAATAGGGATAAGAGGAGTGACACAGAAATGGTTTGCAAGTTACTTACAAAACAGACATCAGCAAGTGAGGTTAGATTATAAAATGAGCGATTCAGGCTTAGTGAAGTATGGCATACCCCAAAGGTCAGTTTTGTCCGCTTTACTCTTCCTAATCTACGTGAATGACTTATGTAATGGAAATCTTTTGGGGGAAATCGTATCCTTTGAAGATGACACTGCAATTTTCTGTAATGGCCAAGATGAATTGACAATGCATGGTAAATTGAGAGAGGATATGAAATTCATTCACTGGTGGTTTTGTAGAAATAGATTATTGCTAAACGCAGATAAGTCAAATCTAGTTTATTTCAAGCTCAAAAACAACAAATCAAATAATACCTTACCAATTCTGAAATACCATAGGTTTAGTTGTGAGGATAACTTGCTCAATTGCCATTGTGAAATAATAAAGGAAACAGATTGTGTCAAGTACCTTTGTTTGCTAATAGATAGTAGGCTTTCATGGTATGAGCATATCCACAAATTGAAATTAGAAATGTTAATTTTGATAAGAAATTTTTACTTTTTGAAGGGTATGTGTCCAAAATATTTTCTAGTCCATTTATATCACACTTTAGTAGAATCGAGAATCAATTATGGACTAATTTGTTATGGAAGTGCATAAATCACAAATTTAAAGCCAATTATTGTAGCACAAAAGCATTTTATAAGATTAATCTGTGGCAGGCCAAGGACCGAGCACTCACTACCCCTTTTCAGGTCCCTTAATATACTAACGGTCAGACATTCTTCCTTGTTTAAAGCAGTTCTAGATACATTCATAAATAAAAATCAATTGATAACACAGCCTCATATCCCATATCACAATGTTCGATACAGAAACAGAGTTCAATTACCAAGATCTAGGCTTGAACATAACAGACGATTTTTCAAGTATGTAGGTTGTAAGATTTTTAACGCCTTGCAACCTGACTTACAAGAGTGTCAATATAGCCGAGCAGTTAAGGCCAGATTGAAAAAATTCATTGCTGAAATTGATGATATTCAATTATTTCTATAAGAGTATTCCATAATTTAAGGTCGATATTTACATGTTTGTATCAATTGTTATCATATGCTTGAAAACGTGAATTCTATATGTAATTTTGTGTAATTATTGTGTCATAGCACCTTTAATTTACATGGCTTTTTCTGTTAAGTGAATAATACTAATGATCGATCAGAATGTGCTGCCCGCACAAAATCCTGTTTAATTGCTTTATGATTTTATATTTTTTATGTTCTTTACTTTTTCTCTAGTAATTTTTTTTTCAAAATTTTACAGTTTTTAAATTTATGTGTAATATCCAAGTATGACTATATTTTCATTTGATTTTTTACTTATTTCATTTCATTTTTTTTCTATTGTGAATAAAATTATGAAGAAGGGCCCCACACAGAATTACCTTGGGGTTTCATTTAGACTTTGATATACAATGTATTGTGCATGCGAAGGTGTTTGTTACACCAGTTAAGAGTGTTTTTTTCTGAAATATTTTGTACAATGTATGTTGATTGGTCGAATAAATATTATATTATATCATATTATATTATGTTGGGGATGTACTTACATTACCCACTTGAAACCACTAATGCGTTTACAGAGATCCTTGCTTCATTTCCTGCATGAAGAACCTATTGCTCGCTCCAATCTCTTCAACAATTTGAGGATTCTTAGCCTAAGATCATTATACATATTCAAAGTACTTATGCAGTTTTATTGGGCTAGTGGGAACTTGGGGAATACAGTGGATTTAGCTGAGCATGTGCCTCTTACTCGGAGGGCTGGTCAGTTTAGAGTGCCAAGACTCAATTCAACTTTTTTTAGAAAATCTTTTCTATTCTTAGAAGGAAAATTCTGTAATAAACTGTCTTCATCCATTGTGCATAGTGGCTCATCACAGATGTTTAGTAATTTGAAGACATCCCTGTTAAATCTGAGTGAAGAAGATGTGGAGAGTATGTATACTATAACTGTATAATTAATAGTTTTTAGCTTTGGATTTCTAATGACATTGATGGTTTCCAATATGGTAAATTTTGAACAAATAGTGTAAAATTGTTATAATTCATGAATATTATTGTTATGTTGTGATTGGATGCCATTCTTATACATTGATGCTATTCTTATGGTAATTACGGTTCTTAAACCTGCTCAAATAGTAAATTCTGTTAATTTTGCCTACTCGAATTGAATAAACACAAAAAGTCGGTTGTATTGTATTATATATATATAATAGCATTTAAGAGAAAACACTTTAAGGTTTTATAATATAAATATAAACAGGATACACACGACACGGATAGATTAAAAACACTTAAAAACTTACATTTGAATGAGAATTTTCGGGAGCTGGGCCCCCTTTGTCAATCAATGGGACTTCACTTCCTGGTTGATTGACAAAGGGGGCCCAGCTCCTGAAAATTCTCGTTTAAATGTAAGTTTTTAAGTGTTTTTAATCTATCCGTGTCGTGTGTATCCTGTTTATATTTATATTATATATATATATATATATATATATATATATATATATATATATATATATATATATCTGGTAGTGGAAAAATCAAGTGAATGTGTCATCTTTTATTTTTATTATTATTTTTTTGTATTTGCAGTGTACTGTTATCAAAGTAATTTTTTTTTTAATTTTTGTAGATACTCCCATATGCGGTCAAGCTTTGAAGCTTTGCATATGTGTAATTTAATCAGAAGGATTCATTAATATTACTTTTCAATTGTTATTATTTGGTGTATTGTATTATAACAAATTATTGTATAATGAGTTTTTCTGATAAATAAAATCATTATTTCATATTATTTCTATCTACTATTTTGAAGAGAAATTATGCAGCGTTGCAGTGTGGCAACGAAGTGGATCTGATGGGTAGCAATATTACTATTGGTAATTACGGTTCTTAAACCTGCTCGAATAGTAAATTCTGTTAATTTTGCCTACTCGAATTGAATAAACACAAAAAGTCGGTTGACAACATTACGAACTTGTTTATTCATTGGAGTGTGTTATGATAAATGTTGAAGTGACGCACAACCTAGCTACATCTGGACTGTTGTATAAATTAGAATTGTAACCGTTGTGGGCGTAAGCCTTTGGTACTCTTCTGAAAGCTGTGTAATTCTGAATGATCAAATAAATAAAAATACCACATCACTCGCGATACAACTGAAATAACCTCCTCAAAGTATTTTAAATACGTCGGGTTAACCTGCTCCGATCTAAATCGTTCAAACACCTTTTAGACACATAAACTGAAGGAGAATTAGAATTAAAATTATGTCAAGAGCTAAACCTGGTCCGAGCCCAATCATTCAAATGAATGGAGAAAGATGTAGCAGGAAGGCATCCCAGGCAGAAGGCGCTCATTCATCTATTCAGAAGAAATTTTACTGATTGTAGAGTTATGGAATATTGTAGGTGCCAGAAAGGTTTGGCTGGTGGTGGGGGGGGGAGGAGGTGGAGGATGATCGTGGGCTGAAGGTTTGGCTGGGGGGGGAGGTGGTGGATGATCGTGGGCATAATGCGGTTGCACTGCGTTGTATTCAAATGCTGCGTTGACCTCTGTACTCGGCTCTCGGGACAGTAAGCTATAAATTGCGGCGCCAACAGACCAAGAGACCACCCATGCCAATGCCAATGCCATAGCCCATGCCCCAATTAACTCCATCTCCATGCCACCATCCAATCCTCGATCGCCAGTCGCCACTAATAATACAATCCTCGTCTATTCGTCGCTTGGACTTACATTCAAACCTCGTTCAACCGTCATTGTTAACCGTGTAACTCCAGTATATTCTAGTAGCATAGTTCTGACTTGTACTTCTTTATAATAGTCAAGGTGATATTGTTGAAGATTTTTATTTCAAATGAGACGATTAGAAGCTGTCACAAACACTTTCTCATTTATTTGAGAAAATCTAGACTCTGGTATCCTATTGCCAGATCACTTGAGATTAACTAAATAACAACCCAGCTCAGATCATCCAATAAACAATCAACTGTAACGAACTCGAGTTGTTTCATATAATAAATTATCATCTCTTTTATAGAAATGTTGTATTCCCTCTCCTGCTGCATTTCAAATTCAGTTACAGTACTGTCCACTGTAGCACTACATTGGATCTACAATTCGTTCATTTCTATTATCCGTAACAGTAACGATCCCGTAGCTGTTGATCAAAAGAGGTCCCACTGTTGACTGTATCATTTTTCTTCTAAAATTTCTCATTCTCCTTTAATTATTGTTCTTATTTAATTATTAGGTCACCAATCCAATGATTAAGCTTATCAGATTTTCAAATTTAGAACAGTAAAGATTGACATGATGATTTGGGGGAATGGGTATTGTTTGATGAACTGAACAGATAGTAGCTTTAAATGCAGTTGAATATATTGCTTTCAAGGTGTTCCTCATAAAATACATTAGAACAATATTGTTATAATTCACGTTCCCGCTTGTTCCAATTAAATCTTTGTACAAGAGCATAAGTGAATATTCCTTGAATGTTGGATTAGGCCTATATTTCTTTTGTTTATTAACTTTGAAGTGTTTGTTCCTAAATACTTTCAGCATCAAATCATAGAGACGAATCTATAAACAATTCTCAATACGGAATTTAGCTGAGTTTAAATTTCGTTGATGACATAAACTAATATATCTATCGATACGACTCTACGACCTGGTTAGCTGAATTCTATTTCAAGAATCGTAATTAGACAGATGAATTTGAAAACTCAAATTTAACTTTGATTAAACTTTAATTTTGAACTAAATTTTTTTGTAGATTGCAGAGTATCACTTTGACCCTGGTTCAACTGATTTCGACCTCAATATTCGTTCTTAGCCCTTTAGTGCCAAAGTTTTTTTTCTTTCCGATTCTCATGAATCTTTCAGAATATGATTCAGGCACAGAAACATTAGTATCATCTGTAGAGTTTCAACTCAATACATTAACTGGTACTCGAGATATGATCCGTGTTCAAATGAACATGCCAGGCGCTAACGGGGTCAAAGTTGACTGATGCGCGTGTATTCCATACTTTTGTTATAGAGTGATCATAAGACGCGTTCATATACACCCCAAAATAGGCCTAAGCTTACTAGTTTTCACTAAATTGAATTAGTCCACAGTATTTCAAGTTACAATATTGAATTTCATTCATTTTCGCCAGTCATCAGTAATTCATTCATGTTGGCTGTTCAAATGTTTATAATGCACTAATTCAATTCAATTATAGTCAACGTTTGGCAGATTTAGTCTGCATTGTTTTCAATATTTGTATCTTTGTAATAATTTCAATTTGTTGTCTAGTATTATTTGATTAATTTCAAATTTGTCCTTTTTCACTTGCTTTTGAATAATATTTGTGTTTTGTATCTTTATTCTTGCATTTCTCACTTGCGGAAATCGTTGTAGGTAGGTTTTGCTCCACTCGGCTTGCCGTGGCGCTGGTGTGCTGCTTCTTTGTTTCAACTCGATTCCAAAATGTAAAAATTGGCCAACTCTTGTTTTCAATTTTCGAATTTGAATTTATTCCAGCTGAATATTCAATACTTTCATGTTTCATTGGCATATTTGCGATAAATATTGGCCTAATTCAATCAAACAATTTGTATGTCTTCACGGATTGTGTTTGAATCTCAAACTTCTGGTAGGTGTAACCTCACTTTCCATTTGAACACGCTTGTCTGAACTCAATTTTTAGAATTTAGTTTAAAGCTCTTTCCAATTTTACATTGTTCATCTATTTCAATCTTTTTTAAAAAAATGTCAATTTAGCATTTTGATTCCATTGAATTCTCAGTGATCTACTTGTCAAGTTGCTATTCCGATTTTGTCTTTGTTTGGACATTACGTTTCAAGAGCATTCAATTATTTGCATTTCTGCAAAAATCCAAGATCATCAAGATTGCTTGATGTTTCTACAAATCTTTATTTCATATTCTTGTTTTCAAACTCTTTGTACTCTGAACTCTGTGTAGTTCAGAGCGCTGTTGCTACAGTCAACATATTTTCTTACCGTAGGGTATTTTCTTTTCCTCTGTCCACAGTTTGGATTTTGGGAAACTCAATCAATCTCTCTACATCTCTCGAATCAATCTGCTACCGAATCTGTTCTACAATTCTACCTACGATCGAATCTACCGATAAAGGTCTGCAGTCTCTATTGACAGTCGAAATTGCATCCACTTTGGGGTTCCATATACCCTCCCACTCACTTGGTCGACTGTGCAATTTAGCATTCCACTTTGGGGTTACGTATACCCTCCCACTCTCTGGCCGGTATGGTGATGATGATTTCCATTGCCGGAGCATTTCTTACAAATGCCTACAATCTTCGACAGCTTTCGACATCCTCAAGATACTCAGGTTGAGTAATTGTATATTCATCATAAATTTGTAATATCATCCATTCTTATTCATTCATTTATCAATTTTCATTCATTCATTATCATTCATACTGCTATTGTTCATTTACTTATATAGATTTATCTTACTTATGAGCTGTGCCTACAAAGGCAATCAAAGAGTTTGTCATTTCAGGACATTGAATAATATTAAAAATTTTGAATACAAAATCATTTTATTTTTTGAATCTTGTTTCTTTACAATTTGTTTCTTTACAATTTGAAAGTCTTTACAATTGGCATCACATTCAACTTATGTATTTTGAAACTTACATCACAATTAATTCAACAATAAAAATAACAATTATTCACTACTTGATTTTGCAATTATTCGCATTACCTATTGTTTTGGTAGGACGAGTTGTATTCAGGACTCAGCCTACCTGGTCCTCTATTAATTTTGCTACCAGAAAAGTTATTTTGATAGATATCAGGCGCATATTTATCATTATAGAGCTACAAACTCTGATGTTTGATTTTTTGAAGCTGATTATAGCCACAGGGATAAATCTATATTTTTAGAGGGAGGGATTTTTCTCTATAAAATGATTTCATATTTCTTACACTCTATTGTTCTATCCTATTTCTTACTAAAACCTTCCAATTATCAAGAAATGTCGAAACCATTTTTTTCCATAACTTCAAATTAGGTTTTACCCAAATCTCATTTGGATTTCCAAAATGCTCTCCCCCAAATTCTCACTTGTATCAACTCTGGGTAAAAGTGGGTTCAATGAGAACTCCCTAGACATCATCTCAAGCTTCAATTTCAAGTATTGACAACTTATTACAAGATATATTTAATAGAAGAAGAACGTTTATGCTATTACTGCAGAGAGAGAATAATTTTGATCCCGTTAGCACCTGACGTTTCCAAATGATTACAACACTAATTTAAATCATTTAGCAATTATCTAATTAGATTTTTCCTGTCTCTTTCCTGTTGAATACTCAGAGTTAACGTAATTGAGAGACAATTACATCGTTATGTAGTTAAATGAGTGGAAATATGTGTTTCTATTATAACTATATAGTCAACCATATACCGTCCAGACATGATGCGTAATTGCAAGACTATTTCAATCACTCGTTGTGATGAAAATCCGAAGAAGTAAAATACCAAGTAATATCATTGAATACATTATTATTTCTCAATGCCATGTCATGCATACCAACTGAAAAATGATAAAAATACATTCATTCCAAGAGAATTTTCTTGACGCTGTAGCCTGTGATCATATGATCACGCCAGGCGCAATTCGAATAACCCTCTAACTCACTATTGTATTGTGCTGCATTGATTTGCTAATAAGCACCATATTGATTTCGAATTGTTAATTGAATTTGCTCATTCAATTGCAAAACCTTTTAAATTGATTCAATCTAACATTGGATGCTTTTAACATTAGATACAATCCAACCTCTAAGGTCCAAGTATACTGTAATTCAATTCGATTATATTAGATGCAAACCTCTTGTTTAAAAGTCATTGAATATATTTTTCACTTTTTTGAAACGTTTAACATTTTATTATATTTCAAATTTGTTCATATAAATCCTATTATATCAAGGGAGCAATTTCTGTATACATCTGGTTATTATTTTCCTTGCCCTATTACCATAGGTAAGGAAAGTATTGCTTTCCAAAAACATTTAAGGTACCCTAATTTCATGTTTTCTATACGTTTCATTACTTTCCTTGCCCTATTATCATAGGTAAGGAAAGTATTGCTTTCCAAGAAAATTTAAGGTACCCTGATTCCATGTTTTCTATACGTTTCAAGGTCCCCTGAGTCCAAAAACATGATTTTTGTGTGTGTGTGTGTGTGTGTGTGTGTGTGTGTGTGTGTGTGTGTGTGTGTGTGTGTGTCTGTGAACACGATAACTCCATTCCTAATTAACCGATTTACTTGAAATTTTAAACTTAAGGTCCTTATACTATGAGGATCCGACAATAAGAAATTCAATAAAATTCAATTCAAAATGGCGGAAAAAATGGCGGATAATGGTTAAAAAACCATATTTTTCACGGTTTTCTCGAAAACGGCTCTAACGATTTTCTTCAAATTTATACCCTAGATAGCTATTTATAAGCCCTATCAACTGACATGAGTCTCATTTCTGGGAAAATTGCTGGAGCTCCGTAATATTCCTGAGAAGAATAAATTTTGTTAAATTTCTATCACGATTTTCTCAAAAATGACTTGACCGATTTTTTTCAAATTCATACCCTGTATAGTTATTTATCAGCTCTATCAATTGGCATGAGTCTCTTCCCTGGGAAACTAACAGGGGGTCCACCCCATCCCTGAGAAATTTACTTTGTAACCTCCTTCTCGTGCTTGAGGTAGGTAGGTAGAGCAGTTTATTCAAAAGAACACATGTCGATATTTTATTTGTAGAACAGCTGTTTTGACAACTTTTGAAAAATCCTCAAATTTCATAACTCAAACAAAGGAAAATGTACTCTGAAAACAATAACAATAGTATAATCATAGTTTTAATTATTTAGCCGCCAATCCCGAATAATGTTACTCCCCGAGATTATCCTCTTTTAAGAATGAGGCTTATACATCAATGAGCAAGGAAAGTTGTGTGATTTTTTTTATATCTGGTTATTTTTATATCTGACTATTTTTATAACTGGTTATTTATGTTTTACGGATCTCGAAAACTGCTCTAACGATTTTCACGAAATTTGACACATAGTAGGTTTATGATTTAAAGATTCAATTGCACTAGGTCTCATTCTTTGGAAAACTCGATGAACGACATTAGAAGGATAATTCATCCTTGGAAAACAGATGATAATTTCGTCGTCTCTGGATAACAGAAGATGCGTGTGCCTGTATGGGAGAGAGACAGAATTATTTCCAGCTGTGTAATCATAATCAATCAGAGAGAAATTTTATCTAGCTAGACAATTTTTAATCGATTTGATCAACATAATCTGTTTTGTTGACATGACATGATAATCCTCCTAAACTAGAGTATATCATAATTTTCAAAGTTGATCATTATTTGACAATTCCAAGTTATTAGTGAGTGCCATTTTGTTATTTAATTTGGTTTGTATATAATCTAAATTATAATTTTTTTCGTTTTCAAATGTTTGAACAGAAAATTGAACCTGAATTCAAGTGTATTGAACATAACCTACTTTCTGGACTATTTATAGTGTATAAATCAAAATTCGGGAAAAACAGTTTTGGGCTGTGCCTGTTAATACTTCCCCAATCATTTTAAAGAATTGTGTTCGGTTTATCAAAAGTCAATAAATAAATAACGAGCGAAGCTCGGTGCCCCGATATTTACATTTGAATTATAATTCAAACCCTTCTCACTGCTTGGTTTCACACAATGAAATTCAACCTGCTCCTATTGTTTCATTTTTGAACTGTTTATTCATTTGTTATTATTATTCGATTACAAGGCATTATACTTTTTCTTCTTATTATTCTTTTTCTTCTCCTTCTTCTTCTTCTTCTTCTTCTTCTTCTTCTTCTTCTTCTTCTTCTTCTCCTTCTTCTTCTTCTTCTCCTTCTTCTTCTTTTCTGTATGGACTGATATCCCATCTGGTGATTGGCAACGATACGATATGAATTGAGAAACTCTATCACACAGGTTTTTAAATATTTTTTCTGGGTTACAGAGTATCGATTTGGCTAAAGTTTGAGATGGACAATTTAATCTTTTAGCCGAAGTCGATTCTTGAAAATATTTGATGATGAAAATAGTAGATTATTGATGAAGGTATTTGTAGATTGTGTAACCGTGTGGATTGTGACTGTCGATAGATGGGATGATTGAAATACAGCTGCAGCCGTTTTTCTAGCGAATGATTCGGCAGATTGAAACCGTATTAAGAGATTTGGTAGGCAGCACAGGTAGACAGGGGTTGGGCCACAGCGTTATCTTTCATTGCACAAAGAGATTATTTCGAAATGCGGAGGGTGATGCCAAGTGTGCGGGTAGGAGGGAAGGCCTTCTAACAATGAGAGGGCTGTCAATAGTCCCTAAACTATTGTCGAGGGGACGTTTGATTGGACCTCTTTTCCTACTGCTCGCGCTTTTCTCTTTTCTTTCTGAAAAAAAAACACTCCTCCATCATCCATCCGATCTTCTCTTTCTCTCTTTCTCTGCTGCTGCGAAGGAATAGAGATAGAGATTTCTTTTTCCTTCTTTCCGTTCGCATCGTGCAATCTGTGGACTTCCGCTTCGGCCCAAACCAACTAAAGTGATTGCTCACCATTTCTTCATCCAGCTTTACACAGATTCCTGACGCACTTATGTCACTTGTAAATTGTGAGTACTGCAAATATGTCTCAACCTTTTTCAGTATAAGTGTTATCAGCACAGATGGATTGGTTACATTTTTGTTAAAACTAAAACTCTTTTTAGGATGAAAATTTCTATCAACAGGAAGCTACGTTCAGACTCGTAAATAAGTATAATAGATTTGTATGAAATGAATTAAATACTGTATTCAGAGATGTTGAAGGATTTCATGTATGAGGTGCTTGTGAATACAGTTACTGTATAAAGATGTCACCATTGAGATTCCATCTGTTTGAGTTTTATAATAGGGGTTATATGAGATTATAAGTGAAATCGCCAAAGTTCACTTGGTAAAAGCATAGTTCTTGAATATATTCTTTTCTATAATCACAACTGAACCTTTTTTATTTTCCACATATTTTTTTGGAACTTGAAAAAGTAAATGTTGAATAATTACGATTATCGATAAAGGTACTGTACCGTAACCTGAAAGCTTAGGCTACTGACTTATTATTAGTGATTACAGATAATATAAGTGTAACCCTCCGTTCTTCTCAAGTAAATCTGAATTTGCTATAATACATTATGTTCATGATTAGTTTATACGTTTGAACAAAATAATAGAAATAATTACATAACTTAGTCCTATACACTTATCAATATTGAAAATTGCATTTTTATGAGTTGATGGTTTACAATCTCCAAAAAATTTCTACTGAACTATTGAAATATGCTATATTGATGTACTATGTTAAATTTATGAAGAAATTATCAACTTTCATATATAATTGTTAGGAGATGATTGAATTTTCAAGACAATAAATAACATATACAGTACTTATGACTTTTTGATGCACAACCGTGATTGAATGCCAGTTAAATGCAATGCGACGAGAGCCAATCAGAGAAGTGAAGATGACTTTAATTAGCACTTGAAGAAAGAACTTAAATTCAATTATGGATGTCAGATCCGATAAACTAGATATGAAAATACAATAAAATCGGAATCTACTTTTCTATATATCTATCTGGATCAATAGGTGGTCTGCAAAAGCTCTGGAAGTGGTTCGAGTGGTCCGAGGGAAGAAAAATTTGTGCTTCAAAATGTATTTGTGTTTTTTAAATTATTTATATTGTTCTATATTTTTATATGGATTCTGTAGACTATACAAAGAAGTACTGAGTGGAATCACGTAAAATATACGGGTGACTCCGCTGTCATCTCCGTGTGAACCCTAAATAAATTGATATTTCGGTATAAAAAAATATAAATAGAAACACGAAACCAGAACCATATCGAACTTGGAAGAATATTGAATCACTGCTTATAATGACTAAGATTTAAATTCAACTCTTCTCCTTATACAAAAGATACAATCAACATTCTCACGAATTATAATATTCTTATAACTTTTATTACTTACATCTGATCTTTCTCTTTTTAGCTTGAGGTGATTCCTTACTATGGTTTTGCAGATTTTTGGAATTGCAAATTAATCAATTATTGAAAATGTAAGTCGAATAACCTTAATCAATGAGACTAACATTCCCAATGTTACTTTAGAAATAATATTAATACGAAGATTTTTTCATAATTCAGAATCTGTAACAGTGGAGAAGTTACCTGACAGTGCGATTAAGAAGCGCTTATGCTCTAATATAAATCGAATCAAATTTATTCTCTTCAACACTTTACAAAATAGATGTATATTGTACAGCATAACAGTAAATATAGTAGTACCTCGACATTATAACATAAAATATCAGCATATTTTCATAATAAAAACTATATTAACAATTTTTTTTGTTGTACAATACTAATGAGAAATACCCTTACATAAGCTATTACCTGTGAATAAGGGTAAATATGAGATAGGAGACTGGTCATTCCTACAAGAGCTTCAGATCATCCCTCAAAAATCAGCCGGCTCACAAGACTCAGCAAGGATTATTGTATCATTCATCTCAACTCCAGTCAATTCAACCTTTTATAATACGGTTCCATGTGATGATTCCTGCAAAACCAGATTAACTAAGCATCAAAGACTTTGATTTGACAAACTTTCTTGATTCTAATGTTATTAATTCCCTTCATCAAGACTGAGTTGATGATTATGATGCAGATCATTCATCACGGCAAAAAACTATTCCTAGATTTTTTGGCACTGAAACTTGGAGCCTGATCCAAACTTGCCTAAAGAGATTGGTTAGAGGTCAATTCTTAAATTCATTTTAATGCAACAGAGTCAAAAAAATCAGTATGAAAATGGTAATTTCCAGCGTTACCTATTTTCATATTCTCTTTAAAACCTACGCTTGAGGTCTATAATGAGGTATAAACTTCATATGGTGATGATCTAAGGCACCTGAAACAAGAAGGCAGCTGGTGTCACACTGTTTCACCCTCCACATAAAGTTCAAGAAAAAACACCATAAAGTTCATCAAATAAAAGCATGGTCTTTTAGTGCCAAGGCATAATTTCAATTGAATAATTTCAATCTCATATGTCTTAATGAGAAACATGCACTCCGGCTAGAAACTGCGAGACTGTAGAGAAATTGCGGAGAACAAAATTTAGAAGAGGAGGAGAGGTGTGCTAACAAAGGGAGCTCTACCACACCAGCACGCCCACACCACAACTCCACGAAGGATCTTCTCTGAATGTGATATTCTGGACCATCCTGCGTCTTCCCCTCACCTAGCAGATTTCCCTCACCTTCAGATTACTATCTATTCACCTTCGTCAAGCTGCACAAGGATGAAAAACGTTTTTCAAGTGACGAGGAGGAGTTGAAAAATGAGCTGTTGGAAAAGATTCAGGATGCTGATTTTTCTCACATCTCTCACGAAATTCAAGCAAATTCATTGCTGCGTTGAGCCGTTGACAGATCTCAATGTATTGACCTCTTACTAGTCTCGGGAGTCTCTATCCAGCAGGGGAGGAATCAGACTACCTGTCTGAATAGTCTAAAGTCGATTAATAAAATTCCTTCGGTAGTGTGAGCCTCTGTACATTTATTTTCTGGAAATGTCTTCTAGATGGGTCCCCAAATTCCGACTATTATCGGAGCTGTCCTCGAACACCCTTGTAACGGTAGAGCCGATACAACAACGCTTTTACAATCTTTGCGTTTGTACATTTTTGCCTGCAGGACAGACACTCATCAAAACACTTGGCATTCCTATTTTGGAGCGATATTACTCCACTAATAAAATATATTACTTTAGGAATAAGTTGATTGTATAGGAAGAAATGTTGTGGTATTTCTCCATTGGAAGAATAAGACATTGATGTTGGTCAATACCACTATATTGTTGGTATTGACAACATCAATGTATTATTCTTCCGGCAGTCACATCTTGGCTGCCGGTGTAGTCGATGGGCTCGGCAGCCAAAATGTGGGTCTTGGAGCTTTGATGAGTCTATACATACCGGAAAGTTAATTTGATCTCTGTTTTTTTATTCCTGTAACAAACGGTTGGAGCGGACACCAATCAATCACCCAACCAATGGGACTATTCTTATCATTCAAATTGTGTTTTAATAGGGCGATCAAAGAGTAAGCTAAAATATTTTGAACATTTTTCAAACTTCCAATTTTCAAATGTATAGAAGAGAGATGATTGTAGGCCCATAATCACATAATTTTGAGAGAAAACATCCCTCTTTTCTACAGAAGGAATTTGAAATAATTATTTTCAATTCAATTCATTCAGAAATGATTAGATTACATAATAAATGATGAATATAATTTCAAATATAAAAACATTAATATTCAAATTATGTAATTGAATGATGAATCCCACAATTTGTAATAACTCAAATTAATGTTGGTATTTTAGCCCTAAAATCCGTTGTATCATATCATAGAGAAAAAGAGCGTTAGTAGATAGATATCCCATGGTATAGGGCGTTTATGTCGCAAATTTTACTGTTAACTCAAGCCAATTACTGTCGATTATTGTCGACTTTTACTGTTTTGACCGGGTGAGAGTGTACGAACACACAATATGAGAGACTACCAGCGTCGCACTGCTTCACGGGATAGAACTATGTGGACTATGAGCTTGAGATAGCAGTAAAAGTTGCGACATAAACGCCCTATACCATGGACATCATCCTCAGATGATGGGGCTTGAACGGTCTGTAGCTTGAGAATAATATTTGTTTGGACGATTTTGAAGAAATTGTTGAATGATGTATGTGACTGGTCCGACGCAAATCGAAAGTGGCATCTCCCAGGATAGAGCACAGTCTACGAAATTTTCGGTAGAATTCGCTCACAAAAAGCTCTAATCTATTCCATTAGAAAAGGCTCTTCCGCCGGCTTCCAAGAGTCTCTTGCCAGCGTCACAAACAATAAGAACAAATTAAAAATAGTCTCTCTCTATTCTGCTCTGCACAAAGACCTACTGAGTCTCTCACATGCCTTGTCAACCATGTCTTGATCCCACCAATTCGAAAAATAGCCTAGACCTACCTGAATAGAGCCAACTTCTCTTTGGAGTGCCGCAACCATGCGGCTTCCCTTTTCCTTCCATTCAACTACTATGCATATTCCAACCCCTATAAAAATGTATTACTCGCCTAAAACAAAAGGCTTCTAATCCTTTCATCCGCCCTACCACTATTATCCATTTCCTGGTCAATCAAGCCATCTCCAGTAGTACTGACATTAGCACCAGCACATACAGTTGGCGCATCATCAAAGTCAACGCTGCAAACGATTCCTTCATAACATGCCGATAAGCCTATTGAACAATCAATTGTAAATTATGTTACAATTATAGCGAATTTGGATACATTGAATAAATTTGATTTCCATGTTTTCTAACAAATATGAAATCGTTAACTTATGATAGTCAAGAAAGAAACGTCTCAAGTCTTAAGAAAATACCACGGTTAGTGCAAACGACTCGGATTCTTAAGTATTAAATTAATGAATGTAGGCTATGTTGATTTCATTGAATTTCCTGTTGAAAAAACATTGTATTTGAATGATTCGATATCATTATATTTTTTCAGGAATGCTCTATTCAAGATAAACCTTTATTGAGCCTTGAAGAGCCAACTAGAAGGTGTAATGAAGTTCATGATGAATATTCACTTATTGCAATATGGGCCGTTTTTGAAACAATAAGAAAAACATATTATAATAATCATTTTGTGAAACATTTTATCATCACATTACAACATTTGAAACTGAGAGAATGTTTCTAAAGAGTGCAAAAATTAACTGATAATTGAATAGATTTAATTATTTAGGAAAAGTTTCTACAATTATTCTTCTATGATTGATCTTCGATGATTGTCATTGAAACTAGTCTCAGAGACGAAACTCAAATTTCTATCTCAATAAAAAGATAAAAAAGATAAGTAAGTGTAAGGATTCTAGCACGGCGGAGAGAACACGGTTGTTTCACAGAACACAGTTGTTTTCCTTCTTCTGTGATACTAGTAAATTTATTTATAAGAATTTATATAAAGCACATAATAGGCACTTTAAAATGTTGATACTGACATGAATATAAGGGAGTATGCTTGCATTTATATTGTATTTCTGATTTTTCAATAGATTGATTGGATACATTAAAGGAGTTCATGACCAATTTTTCATGCAGAATTTCCCAAAGTGACCCAGAGTGGCCCAAAATCTCGTATTCTCGGTTCATTTTCTACTTTTCATCTATATTTGCCAAATCCAGTAATCGGACAGAAAAATTTGCTTTCACCTTTTTTCAGATAATGAAATTCTGAATAAAATGAGATAATCCGAAACCCTTTATCTTCAATTAGTAATCAGTTACAATTTTCCAAGAATGAGTAAAATTTCAATGAAGAATCAATTTTGATGAATTTCAGTTTTTGATCAACAATATCTTCCTATTGTTACCATTCAAATATATAATTAAAAATTTATCAGGGCGTGATTACAATCTGAGACCAGGTAGAGCGTTCTATCTCATATAGATTTCCAGGTACACCTGATAACAATTAGCCATGTATTTTGAAACACCTTATTTTTAGCTTCAACCTTCATCACCAACTTCATTATCCTCACATTAAGATTTTGAACAATTATATGAGTTCATAATATCTTGTTCCAAGAAAATCACCCCTTAGATGCACTTCATTTCAGTATTTCCTGGTGGAGGCGTGCATAAGGACACATCAAGGATAAAAATTCGAAACATTCATAACTCTTGACACAATGATCGTATCTCATTGTACTACAGCTCATTCTTTTCGTCAAGGCGGTTTAGAATCATCATAGGAAAAATTTGGTCGAAAAATGGAAATTCATCTTCGAATATACTTTTAATCTAGTATTATAATACACAAAAAATGGTCACTTTCTATATGGAAAATGAACCGAAAATAGGAGGTTTTTGGCCCACTCTGTCCGTATCTATCACAAGGAAATTTTGCATGAAAAAATTGGTTCTGGTCTTCTGTTACGTATCCAGACAATAGATTAAAAAATCAGAACCACAATGTAAATTGCGAGCATAATATATTTTCTATAGATAAATCAACAGCTAAGCTGTCTTCATCAATGTTGAAGACCAGTGTAGAACGTGTAGTGTGTAGTCCGTTTGAGTTTTGACCGTTGAGCTCACGTATTAAGAAAGGATGAATAAAGGAATGTTAAGCAAAGATTGAGGAGAAGCAATTAAAACGTATGAGAGGGAGATTTTAAATTGGTGTGGATTATGGATTGAGAATGGAATTGGTTTTGAAATAGAAATAAAGAGTTCGGAACTCTTTAGATTAGAATTAGATTAGAATTTGATTTGAATTAGAATCAGAAGATTGCTATCTTTTTTTTAGTTTTGTGCGCTGTACTGTTGTTGTAAATTGGTTGCGAAATAAAGAATCTTATCTTATCTTATAAGATTGAAAAAATGGGGGATTCAAGATGAGGATGGTGAATTGTGGCTTATTGCTTTCTATTGAAGCTAGGGATTCAAGGGAAGTGGCTCCAAACAGCCAAATGAACGCCAGTTCTTTGGTACTGACTTCAATTGAAGGAGTGTTGGGGTGGTGGGAAGGATGGTGGCAAGGACATTGATTTTGAAGCAATTGCCAAATTCCTTGGCAAGTCTTATATTCAGAGTCATGGATGATGATGGGTGGAGAGGTGTTATTTTTGAAGCTTGCTCTATGATTCTTAGGTTGAGGGGAGTTGTAGTTCCACCCACGTAGAATGCTGATTTGATATTACAGGAGGAGAGATGAATGCAGTTTTTTGAGGTACAGTTGCTGGATTGGTAGGTATTATATACTGTGCTGCGAATTTGTCATGACACCAAATGTTTGAACATACACGCACGAGTATTCACAGTATTGAATTTTCATTTGTGGGAAGCACCTTGGATCGCTGCTACTACTTTCTTCTTATTGTTCTACCCCGTCGTATTGCGGGGAGGTTGGGGGATCGCATCGTTTGTCACCTGATCGGACGAGCGGAAAAGGGCAGCCGCGAATGTGGATGAGGGTGAGTGAGGTGGTTGGTGGGAGGGGGAGGTGGAGGCTCTTTGTTTTTCTTTAGTGGCTCGAAGAGAAGTGATGGGTAAGGGGCGAGAGGAGAACCTAACTGGAGCCACCACACGCACCGCACACGCATAAGTCTGTGCCACTCAGATCAATAAAAAGCCAAAGCCAAAGCCAAAGCTAACCGATGAGAACCCCTGCAACCACCAGCGCCTAATCTCCCTAATCATCCCTCCGCCTCCCCACCTGTCTCCAACACACCAATTTCACATTCTTATCCTTCGTCATGTAAGGGCAGCAAACCTCCCCCATTCCAAGTCATCAACATCTTTATCCTCACATCTAAACACATCTCAGATTGGGTCAAATGTGCAGTCCAGTGAATACTAGTTCAAGTTTAATAAAGAACTAAAAGTTTTTGATTAAAAATATGATTTGAGTTTGATTATGAGAAATGGAAGTGACAAGATAACTTTTAATGGGCCATTAACTATGATTAATTAGTGAAGTGGATATTATGCTGGTTTCTAGAGCCCATTCAACTCTATTAAGCCATCAATCTATTTATTAAACTAACCAGCCAATATTGATGCATTACATTTTTAATGGTTTAGTTAAGTTAAATATTTCGACTGTTGAAACAGTCGGCCATATTGGAAATTTACTTGTGAGAATGTACGGCCCTACGGGTGACATTCACTTCATACAGAAACATAACGTCATTCAATTAATCACCTTTGAATGAAACATGATTAAACAGAAGCTCCATGGTTATGTTGTGATGTCGTGACCCGTGATAAACTGAAACCACAAGGAACTGAGACCCTCCTCAATCTACCGGTTTTTTGTCAAGAAATATTCATTTAAGACATATATTAAATCAATCTTATCAGTTAACGATTCAATATTATGGTGATTCGGAATGCTTTTTAGAAGTGAACGAAATAGAAAAAAATTAATCAAAGTTTATTTCTATCTGCAAGTACTCAAGGCGAATAGAAAAATCATTCTCAATATGTATATTTCCATTCTCTATAATTATTGATATATCCATAATTCGGGGAGATCCTAAAGCAGCCAATATATTCTTCTCGAGTCACTCCAGTGTTTCCGATGGACACGTAGAGCTGCCTGAGAACAAATTTAGTCATATCAGAGGTCCTGAAATTGATCACCGTACCTGAGTCTAGCAGGTCATTTAATATAGCTCGTATAATAAACAAGTGGATAGTATAATATGTATACAGTATAATATAGAATCACTTCGCTTAATCAGTTACTTGATACAAATAAAAACAATATAGAAACTTTTAGTACCCTTTTATTAAAAACTTTAAAATATGTTTTTATGTATAATATGTATAAGTGGTTAGAATTAGTTGCTCTACAGCCTCTCTACCTCAACTCCTACCACAGTGCATTATACATTGATGTGTATTCTCATTTCTACTCTATATATAGAAACAAATAAGTTCTACTCTTTGTTTTCAAAAGTTTTCTACTCATCTACATATTTTTTCTCTGTTCTGAATAAGCTAAATTTTTATTTGTTCTTATAAAAATGTAGTGTTTGTATTCAACGGGTCTTGTAAGACCTGGAAATACTTTGTCATTTGTAATTAAGAATCAATAAAGTACATTGTGATAACATTTTTATTGTCCATGCATCCAATGACCTGTCACAGTGCTGGTACGGTTACTAGGATGGAGAGAAATGACGCTTAATAGAGGGTTTAGTTTAGTGAGGTCACTGTTTGGAGGACACTCTGTGCGTAGAGTTGGAAGAGCGCAACTGGCATCTGATGTCTGCTATCCGGTATCTAATGATGCGGAAACCTACAGCACAACAGATAAAAAGACCAGCAGATAAGCTTTTGTTCTGTCATCCCAACATTAACTTAGTCCGGCGCCGTAACCCCAGCCTTCTGCCCCACCACAGCTGCCCGGTGACAAGAGTTATCCAAGCAGCAGCTAAAAGAATATTCACAGTTAAATTCGAGATAAGTAGTACGGTCATGGTGCAAGAAGCCACCAGCCACTGCAGATCTACAATAAGGAAAGGCGTCTCTTTCATTAGAGCGGTCGCAACGACACTATCACATGATTTGAGCCTATCTTCGCATTAATCTTTCCTTTCTACACCGCATCTCCACAGCAGTAGTTGTCATGATTTAGGAAACATTTGACTGAATGTGAAAACTCAGACACTGCTTCTGCCTATTCTTTTGTAAAATGTTGTCAGCCCGCCACTAACACATCACTATTTCAACATTTTATTGGCAGAGATAAGTTCTTTAGAGCAGGAAATTCAGGTGAATTTTTTTTAAATAGGTGACAAATGAGATATTTTGTAATACCTGAACATAATGAGGAATCACAAGATATATTTTACGAGACTACATAAATATTTCAGTACTAATGCATTTCACTCACACTGAATAATCATGATATAATCATACTAAATCATTCAATTTTATTCGATTTTGATGTTGAAACAAATACAAGAATACATTCATCCTTTAATGCTATTGTATCCTACTCCCTACTCTGAATATGGTATAATGATACTAAAATATGTTTGTATATTTGAGTGAATGAATTTGATAGTTGTCAATCCTCTATTCATTCATTGAATTAATATACTTATGAAGATCATGCTCATTTCTACGATGTCAGATTGATGTGGGACAGTCTTTCAAGTTAGCTTTCCCTTTCTCCAATTTTGAGACTCTCTTCTAAGTTGAAGAACGATTTGAGCGATATTATACTTATTGCTAGTCTCAATTCAATCAATGAACAGAGTGTGGTTTCGAAATGCTTCAGAAAACCCTGCTTAAAAAGGTAATATCGAAAGGTCTGAACATTATCTCATGTTCCCATAATTAGCGGAAGTATTGATAATGCTCCAAGGGAGTCTCTATGAGAAACTATAAACTCGATCGTGACCTGAGAGTGGAATAAGTTAGTGAAATTCAACGATCGAGAGAAAAACTATTCTTGCTTGTACACGAATAACTATGGTACAGTTGCACCTAAAAAGGTGTGAGCCATTAATTGTAGATTATGATGTAGGGAAGACATAGAAATCAATTTCGTTCCAATATTTTTATCAGAACTAGAGATATGGGCAACTTACATAACGCTTGTCATATAAAAGCTGAGAAAGCCTGGGTGAGGTTGCCATTCAGAGGATTGGGGGGATCAAGGATCAAGCACGCACCACTCTGCTGGAAAGCAGCTCAATTACATTCTATACTCTCTGGTTCCAATGTTCTGGTTCAATGAACCAAAGGTTCTGGATAAGCACCCCTACAGATAGCGGTCTTATACAGATGAACTGAAAACAAATAAATACCGTTTTTATACGAATTTTCTATTCATTTGAATTTCTTGGATATACGCATCATTACTTGGATATATCATCATTACTATAACCACAGGAAAGAAGAGGAATCCTTCCTACTCTGTAATATAACGTGGCTTCAGATGAGTTTCTATGAGACATAAAAGTAGATATCGATACTCTTCCATTACTTATTCTATTGTAAGAGTTATCAAGTAGTAAATTTGATTAATTGATTCTTTGTTCTAACAGCTCCATTATATAAGTATGACAGAAAGATGATTTAAGCAAACAGCTTTAAACAGACATTGGGAACTTATATTGTTATAAAAAGATAACTCTTACTACAGTATTTCCATAGTTGATGAATTAACTTGACAATAGTTGGGAAACTCCAACCTAATACTAAGTGAGAAACACGAATAGAATTTTGGGTAGAGGAGATGTGAGAGGATGGTGGGTTGGCGGGTAGCAACAGCTGCTGACAAACGCTTCCGCTGCTATATGACACAAAATTATCATTGATCACCATACTTGATTTAAAATATGCTTGACTTATGTGGATATACCTGCAGATGGAGGTGTTATAAAGATGAAATTAACGTTGTATTAACGTTATACAGTGTTAAATACAATCAGCCAAACAGCAAATCCTATATACAAAAGAATATAAACTTGTCAATTTCAAAATGAGCTCGATTAAAAATGGTCTGCGTTGAAAAAGAAAATACAAAGAATTGATAGCATCAACTGTTGACTGTAAAATTTAGAGTTTATTGAACAGAGAAAAACCTGAACGGTGCACCGTTTTGACTATTGAAATAGTCAATATTATCAAGTGGAGTCTGTTGAAAGAGATTTGTTATCTTCAAGATAAGATATGATTTTATTATCAAAAGACAATTCAATTAGAAATGGAAGTTTAAATCTCCTATTGAGTTAACTTTACCTCATATCGAATATGGTTGCAAATAATGTATAATAGTGTTTAGTTGACTTCAAAAAAGCAATTCCAGTCATAGAAATCTCAAACTTTCTACTAAGAATGGCGTGACACTGATCGATTATCCGACCTTTTATATCAGAATTTACCAGATTGCAGGGTTCATTGATTATATCTTTGAATGATTTGCGTTACTATAAATTTAACTAGTGACTGAGAGGGTTTTTTCCCTTTGAGAGGATTTTCCCATCATCACGTGGCATCATGAACACGAATGTATAATACATTCATAAGTATATAGAGTGCTGCATACTTTGGAACCAATCCTGATTTTCTATTAACCAAAATTTAACACATTGTTTATGATCCATTTTCTCAATCTATGAATATTGTTCAGATGGGTAAGTGTGGGGATCGAAGTGATCCTGTCTCGACTTTAGGTAGTAAGCAACTGCCAATACAGTAAATTTCAAAAATAGTCGAACGAATTCAAGTCCAAAGTGATCATTGCCAGGGCAGGGTCATTCGACAATATTTTTAAATGTATGGAGCTTTCGGATCTCAGCAGTCACACATGCGCACTGCAATGATAGTTGCATTCAAGCACAATGCATAAAGTTCAAAAGTAATTTTTTTGTAATCTGTAACCGCTGACTGCCTGTGTGTCGTTTGTGGATTTGCAATCTACATTGCCAGACTATTTGGAGCGGTATGGCAGCATTAATTATCCACACAGGAGTAGTTACATTATAAATCACACACAAATCATGATAGATGAATCATCACAAAAACCTGTTCATTATGTACTCAAATAAATTAGTAGCCTACATTAAAAATCTAAAAATATCTAAACTATCAAATTTTACTTTTTTAAGTGTTAGTAAACACTCATAGTAGTATCATCTACTCGCATATTAATTTAACACTGAACGGAAAAGTTTGATATGTCAGATTTTTAATGTACTTGTTTATTTCATTTTTGTATGATTTATTTGCATCTTCTAATGTTCGACTTATCAATGTGCGGCTTTCGCCATACATTACTCTTCAAAATCTGTACGGTATTTAAATCATGTTTCCAACCTTCTCAGTTCCCAAAAAGTTGGATTCAATATAGTGGACCCAAGATGGCGGAACAAAATGTTGCAGCGACAAAAAGTAGTTTTTTTATTGAAAATGGATCACCGTTCCAACTTACTGTCTGATTATCCATAACTTTCACCAACCCTGTATATGCATTTATGGATAACACCTATAAAAACGATACACTAACATAACATTGGGGTGTGGTATACCCTAACTTATTTCTCACCGTAATTCCTATGAATTTCAATAATTTTCGAAAATTCTCTCAACAGATATTTTCTTTGTTATATTTCAATGGCCTGATACCACTTTCAATGACAAAAACATTCTTGTATTCGTTTTTACTTGTTTTTTCTGATCATTGCACTCTTATCCGCTATTTTTTTAATCGGTTCAACTTCATTCACCTACATTATCTGAATGTCAAAAATTAGTAATTCCATTCTTTGCTTATGCAAACGTGGTTTTATGCAAAAATAGGTTTTTCTTGTGATACCCAACTTAAAGCTCGTATTTTTTGATGAAAATGATTGGAATACTCATGCACATTCATATTCCATACAGGAACTGATGGAATATGTAGAAAATCCAAATTAAGATAGTTGTGCTTATCCATAGCCTACATTCCATTACTTTTGAAACTAGATTTATTTATTCATTTCATAAGCTTTTTCTCTTAAATGAATTGTGTAGAAGTCGAATCTGCATTATCCTGTGAATTGTTATTTATGTTGTCAGGTGGAACACTGAAACATAGATAACTAACAAAAAACCTACAAAAATCAACTACAAAAAGTAAATTTCTAAAGAAAAATCAAATAAATAAAAATTCAACACTTGGTACGTTGAATTTGGAAAATGATATATGTTAATAAATATAACACTGGGGTGTAGCACACCCCAGAGCCGACAGTTTTCTCCGCTAAACAGGCAATAGCATAAAGGAAGTCAGTGCCAATGTGGCAAATGCATTAGAATAACGTAATTTGAATTTAAATAGGTTTGAAATATTCTAATACTTTGTTTTGAAGGAGAGAACTCAAATACAAATGTCTGGGTGCTTATGCTCCCATATGCCTTTCCGTGCGCGGGCTCAGTGTGATGATATACGCTTGGAGTTCGCGAGCGATCTGCGATCCAATAGGATTCTATATCTATATAGTATAAAATCTGGGTATCCAAGATATGCGATTTAGGTCGCAGATCACAGAGCGCTCTCTGTGTGGCTGATCTCTTAGATAAATTAACCTACATATTTTGCGAGGCTCCGAACCACTGAGAAATTATTTTTAAGCTGATATTGTCTGTAACACCAGGAGCATTGCTCATTTCCTTCATGTGCCTACGAGGACACCACTCCCATAATTAGCTTTTGCAATCCATCTACTTTGTAACATAAGTATTCAAAGTCATCTGACCGCTATTACCTGAGCTCCTAACAATGTCAAGACGACACTGTGAATGATAAAATAAATATTTGAAACTCAATAATTGTTCAAAAATGTTCAAGAGCTTAATGAGTGTTGTTGAGTAGGCTATAGAGTGGGATGAGTATTGGTTGGGAGGAGGATGCGGAGGTTTCAATTGGAGGGTGAGAGTGAGGGTTATTCAGCCCTCACTTGTTTCTGTCTCATTTGTTATCCCACTGTCACTACTCACTGCTCACTGCTACCTCCCTTACAGAGGCTACATGCTTTGTGTTCCTCAATCAATTTAATTTCTCCCAATTGATCGCGAACTCGGTCCTAAATTTCTCAAATGAAACCCAAATCCCATTTACAGCTAGTACTTGAGCATTTTATTCAATTGTATTGTATTGAATTGTATCCATTGTGATACTTGGCGATAATTTCTACTTATTGATACTTAGCGATTAGCGATAATTGTAAAATCAGCACAAATAATAGGAAATAAATGAGTCACTTGTAGTAACAAAGTAGTTGCATGTCTACAAGTAAAGTAATGTAAAGAATGTAAGATGGATCCAAGTACGTTTCTTACGCATTTTAACACTTTAATGCAGGCTATACATTTCCCTCTTTGGAGAGGTCTCTTCTAACTTTTTCAACTCATTAACTGGAAAATGCTATACGTCAGATTGGTATTTAGTATTTAGTCTAGTCCAAAGTATAGGCCTAATAAATTCGGCGACCTGCGTCAGGATCATCCAATCAATTAGGTTCTGACCCAACATGATGAATCCCTGTACTCCAACTGAGAGTCACTGTTCCTAACTCAAGGAAACGTCAGGATTGACGTTCTAATTATCTTCGCTGATCTTCACACATTTGTGTGCTTTCAGAATTACTGTCATAAGAAAATTAAATCAAATTAGTTGATATAAGGGATAAGGCTCTTATTACACTAGGACACCAGTCTAGGATACCAGTAATGTATTTGTGCACAACTGCTCATTATCAGACTCTACTCGTACTTCGTTACTTCGTTATAAGAGAAGATATTGATTATTAAAAGTTTGGGAATGGAATAGTTTTAGGCCAAGCCTGTTCCTTCCTAATCATATTTTTTATGATTTGTAATTGTATCCACGAATAAATGAATGTATAACTAAATAATCTAATGAATGACACATTTTTGAGTGAGTTAATCACTTTTTAATATTTTATACTTTATCGAAATTTTACACTTGGAATAATTTATTTATTTATTGTAGTCATCATTACTTGAACTGTGATATTACGCAATCATAAGATTGCTAGAAAACTGAGTCGTAAGGTTGATTGATGATTATTCTTGACAACAATCATCAACATCGAAAATCACAATAAACATTTTTTTTGTTTCAAATGTACAGTCTTATATCTCCCGAATCATGAATCACTAACAATTAAAAATAATACCGTTTAAATCATAAGTAACTGTTAGCCTATTCAAAGTTCACTATCTTGTATACTATATGCACAGACCCGGGCTATCACTATTATTGAAGAGCTCTCAAATGAGAGACGAAAGTGAAATAAGTATGCTGTGATTCATTCATTGGACTTGGTCACTTGGTGTCTCATTGTTTTCCCTCTAGTTTTTCGTTTTTTTTTTTTTGACAAAATGCAGATTTTTTCGTATCACTCCATTTCGATCGTAAGAGAATTCACCGGTAGAGTAACTTCTCATACAGAGAAATATAACTTCCCTAGCAGAAATCTATATACACCCATCTTGGCATGAAGAAATATATGTAAGTAGATTTATATTTTACATTTACATAAGTAGATTTACATTTATATGTAAGTAGATTTTCCACTGTGTTATATAATATTGGTTGGTGTTGGTACAGGCAGTGCACTGCATGGACCACACAAAGAATAT
This sequence comes from Nilaparvata lugens, assembly GCF_014356525.2. NCBI lineage: Eukaryota > Metazoa > Arthropoda > Insecta > Hemiptera > Delphacidae > Nilaparvata > Nilaparvata lugens. Next base: position 46,208,126 of record NC_052518.1, read on the forward strand.
TGCACTTGGTTGGGGGGTGGGTCGATGAGTTGTTACCTGTGGAGTGTCCACCGCAGCAGCCTCAGATTAAGTGGAACATGACTCCGCCCCTTGGCCCCGCCCCCAGTACCCTTGCCTCTTCTTCAACCCCCGCCACCTCTTGGCGCCAGACCTACCGTAAAGCTAAATTAGTCTTTTTTATTCGGCCAGCGACGTCTTTCCAACGTCAAATCGAACGTCGAACGCCGCCGCATCACAAATATATGGCCTTCCCCCCTCCACCAATCGCAACCACCTCAACCACACACCGCAAACATCACTTGCAATTATCTACGCTCAGACTCTGTTTTGTGTAGTATCAACATTCTACTCTCTCTTGCACACAATCCTCAATATACCTCTCACTCTCTCTCTCTCTCTCTCTCTCTCCCAACGATAAACTCTCGTAATGTTACACTGTCTCCACAGCTTACACTCTATTATCTCTCTCTCACAACGGTTATCTCTTGCGATGTTACACTGTCCCTCTTGCAAGCACACCACAATTACCTCTTTCTTTCTTCCTCAATGTCATTCTCTCTCACAGAGATAATCTCCCTTGCCAATAGTGCATTATCTGTTGGTATTCTCCCTCATCTTACTCTACCGACGTGACTCTTTCACACACACACACACACACACACACACACACACCACACACACACACACACACACACACCACACACACACACCACACACACACACACACTCTCTCTCTCTCTCTCTCTCACTCTCTCAATAAAGTACTCAATCAATCAATCAATCAATCTCTCTTCCCTCTTTTGCTGTACAGTCTTGTTTCATGAAAATGTAATAGAAAAGAAAGGCAACCATGTGTTCATTTCATAAGTTTGGTGGGTGGCAGCCCACTGAATTTTGAATTTTATGAAACTAACTCATTCCTTCTTTATCCTTCACCAACACGCTCTTATCTGTATCTGAATGTGTATAAATGTAACGATTAATCCTATTCTCAATTTACATCTTCTCTCTCTCACTCGTTCACTCTATCTCTCTCTTTCTTTTCTCACTGTCTCTTCCTCCCACTCTATCTCTCTTTCCCACATTCTTACGTCCTCTCTGTTTGTCTCTGTCTCTGTTCAATAACTATTATGGATGAAGTAATTTCTTATATCATCTTATATCAATATTGTTGATAGTGGGATTCCTTTTCCATTGTGGAACATTGAATAATTATATCTATAAGGATGAGTTTGCTGACTTTGCATCTTGAATCGGATTACAGTACTGTATATTTGAATAATCACTCCGTGTTGCATAACCTGCCCCTGAAGTAAAAATTGATTAATGGGGAGAATGTTTATCAGACAGCCTTTATTGAAAAAGAAAATTCCTGGTTCTTTTCTTTTGCTTTATGAAAACTCCAATAACGAATGTATCATGAGGTGTTAATTATTAATCATTGAATCATTTAATATTTCATTATTCAGTGTAATATTTATGAATTTCAGTGTTATGAGAAGCTATGTTCTATTTATAACAGTCTTGTACATTCCCAGTTCATTTGCTAAAGTTATTTATCATTGATTTTTCTCTGTTATCATTGTTGTTGATAGTATTATTTTTTTGTATAATTTGACAATTAAGTTTATGTTCCATTAATACTTAGATTACTCAAGCCACTACTTCTTAGCCTGCTAATAAATCACGATCTCACTACTAGTGAATGTGAGAACAGATATTAGCAATGAAATATAAATAAAATAATATCCAGATCTTGAAGTCATATACTGGTAGATTAGCGAAGTACTCTAGATTATACTCTCATAAGTACTCTCACTATTAGAGGCATAAGCCGTAGAGTGATAGGGTATGCGGAAAATAATCATTGAACGTGTCCGTGTCCCTCTTGAGAAACAGACGTCAATGATTGTCAGTAGTTCAGAGCATTCTAAATATCCACTGACAATCCTGGACAGAAGGATCAGGTTGTTGTCACTCCTCTTTAGAACCAAAGGTAGAAGATGGAAATGTTCCTCATTTTGTTCGAATAATAAATAAATAGAATCAGAACATTGAAGATTGTGAATGGGTGAGCAGTGCTTTGAAAAGTTTCCATCATATTCACAAAGCTTTTCCACATTTACAGTAAGCCAGAAACTGAACAAAATAATGTAATGTTCAATGTAAATGTGATTAAATTATTCCATACATCATCTACAGCCTACAATGTATAATGTACATTCCATTTATTCTATTATACTGCATACTTTCTTCCTGCAACCGACTATTCCCAAAAAAATATTAAGTCTGGTTACACAGAAACATTGCATGTACATTACATTTCGAAACCCAATATTCTGTTGTAAACATAAATTCAAACATCAGTCTGAAGCCAATCCTGTGCATACTTTATTTTCACATTTTAAAATATTTCTCTCCTACATTTTAACACGATATTGATAAAATAGATAGAAATAAAAGATGAATAAAATAAAAATTTAATACAAATTAATTTGAATGAATAAATACATTTTTTAATAATGTCATATATATTTTAAAAGTCAAATTAATACCGTATATGAGAGCGAAATGGCAGTGATTCACTCACTCACTAATTCATACAGAAACAAACGTAGGGAGGCTCAGCTAGGGTATGTCCTGTAGAGAGAGCTACAGAAGTTCGCCTGCGATACGACCAAAACTGGTGTTTTCTAGCGTTTCCCCAGTCGACTAGTGAATAAATGAAGTCTAAAAGTCTGTATTTGACTATTTAACGGGAGGAAACAACAGGGATGTACAATGCAGGCGAGGGAAGCGATTCTCAATTCTGGATAGTTCAGCCATTCATTTTGAATATAGTATATCAACAATAGAACATCCATTTTTTTTCTTATCCTCAAATTATATCCTTAGAAAATTCCCAAAAAATCTTTCACATTTTCATGTCGTCGTGCATTCCTAAAGAAAAGATTCCTGTCTTTGAATAATGAATTTATTGCCAAATACAAGAAATATTTTTACAAACAAAATAATCATCAAATTACAATAGTTTTTGGCGTGACTGGGAAAAGATGCCTTGAGCTCCAGCCACGAGTTCTAAAAATAAGAAATATTTCATTTTTTAATAATAAACATTAAAATATAATTTTTCAATAATCAAATAATAAACATTTTTTAATCGAATAACAGCATCTTATTCATCTTTTTTCTGTATAGGGCTACTTTTATAGAAATAGAAAGAAAAATAAAAATCTTAGTACCCTTTTTGAAATATTTAATCTCATATTAAATATGATTAAATATTACAAAAAGGGTACTAAGATTTTTATTTTTCTTTCTATTTCAAATTAATGATACAATTCTGTTGATGGATGATAATCTATGAATGTTAAATTTTATCAATAGTCAAGTACTTGATAAACAAAATATAGATACACAAAAAAATGATATAAAAATTGTCAAGTTTTAATAATTTTTACACAATTATTAATATTGCCAAAAATTGTTGATTTAGCCAACTCGATTCTCAATTTCAAAATAATAGTTCTGTTTTACCCACGATCTTATTAATCTCAATTTGGTTTTTGTTATTTTATCCTTAATAAAGTCTTCCGGAATTTTATTCATTAGTTTATCACTCTGATATTCAAATTGGTGTTTACTAGATGTTAATGAAGAAAAATTAATATTGGAAGCATTTACTACAGTTGGCCGTATGTTATAAGGGATTGTGCGACGGGTAAATTTCATTAATAAAAATAATTAAATCTGTCACATAAGTTTGACGTAACGTTGGTAGATCTATTTCTTCAAATATTAATCTGCTGGGATAGAGTCTGGGTCTTCCAAGCGCAGCTCTAATAATATGTTTTTGTATTATAGAAGTTCTTTAAAATGAGTTTCATACGCTGCTCCTCCCCATACATCTATATTATAATGGAAAAGTGAATGAGCATAAGCGTAGTAAATCGTTCTCAAAATATTTTAGTCTTTTAATTGGTTAATTCTGTAAAATATTGTTATTAAATATTTCAGTTTGGAGCATAGATTCTGAATGTGTTTTTCTATTACTATCAAAACTTTTATTTATTAAATTTGTCTAGTGTAAGACAGCATCTTTGGTGGATTTACCTTCTTGAAAACAATATTGTTTACTCGAAATAGAATTGTTTCTTCTAAGAAAGTCCATCAATCTAACTTTTATAATTTTTTCCATAATTTTTGATAAATTGTTTAATAAGCTAATAGGTCTATAGTTTTGAGGATTTGCAAGGTCCTTGGATTTAGGTATTGGTTTTATTAAAGCTATCTTGAATTTTTTTGGAGAATATCCTAATAAAAAACACCTATTAAATTGAGTTCCAGAGGGCAAACAATGAATTTTGAGTTTTTTTAAACATATTCCACTAATGTTATCTACACCAGGAGACGAGTTTGGTTTCAGTTCATGTATAAATTTATTTATTTCTGCAGTATCGGTTGGATTTAGGAAGAAGCTATTCAAAGGTCTCCAGGAGGTAGACTCTGGGATTTCAATTTGATTAATCTGTATCAAATTATTAGCATAAGACTGGCCAACTGTTGCAAAGTGCTTATTTAATACATTAGCTTCAATTTTGGGTTGAAAATCCCTATTTTTGTTCTTTGTAATCTCCTTTATGCATTCATATGTCTTCTTCATATTACCCTTATAAAATTGAAATTTTTTGTTGCAGTATTCTATTTTTGCATTTTTTATCAAGTTGTTCAGAGTGTTTCTGTACCGTTTATATTCCTCCTTCAATCCATTATTGATTGGTTGCTTATTCAACACTCTATGCATCTTGTCCCTTTTTCTAATAGAATTAATAATGCCTTGACTAATCCATTGTTTTAAGGGTCTCCTTTTATGTGGTATTTTAAAAGTTTTTGAATTTTCTCTTATGTGGTCCGTCAGAGTATTTACAAAATTATTAACCAAATTATCAATGTTCTCTGAATTATTATCAAGTATATTACCCCATCTTTCATTCTCTAAGCAACGATAAAGATTGTCATAGTCGATTTTCATTCTAGTATTAGTCAATCCATTACTTTCAGGTTTTATTCTGTTATTATTTATATGCATGGTTATGATGAAGTGGTCGGTAATATTTGATTCAATTATAGTTGCTGATATATTATCAAGATTTATATTATTATTTTTGAGAAAAATATGGTCTATACATGTTTTTGTATTATATTGAACTCTTGCTGGTTTATTAATATAAGATTTGAATCCATTCAGATGAACAGCGCTCAAGTATTCGTTAGTGAGATGACTGTTTTCTAATAGATTCAAGTTCATATCGCCTACAATCAAAAATGTACTTCCATCATTGGTATTTTTCAGAAGCAAGTCAAAACTGTTAATAAAGTCACTTATGTTTAGAGAAGGTGAGCGGTAAATAGATAACAGTGTATATTTCTTATCTTTTATTGTGAATGCGATTGAGAGAGAGAGAGAGTTGGCATTATCTATTTCCAGTTCTATTCTATCGAAATCTATGTCATTGTGGATGAATATACAGATACCATCACTCTTAGTATACTTATTCTTTTTATAAATAGTTCAGTATCCCTCTATAAGAAAATGACACTGACAGTCTTCAGTTATCCATGTTTCGGATAAAACTATTACATTAAATCTTGTTTCACATTGATTCAAATAACACATAAATTGATCAAAATTCTTATTAATGATTCTTATATTCATATGTAATGAGTTGACTAGATTCTCTGAACTATTGCTTAAATAATAATAAGGTTTGAAAGTAGCAATATCGTGTACTTCGAATGTTTCATAGATGCCAAAATCGATTGTTTCTTCAAAGTTAAATGGCATTTGTTTTTATGAATAAAAATTAAGACAAAAGTAAGATGAATAAAGAAAAAAAAACTAGCTGGAAAAGTCGAGTTTGAGCCTGCAAACCCCAGAAAACAAACTCAATAAGTTCACTACTCAATAAGTATCAAATGATGACCAAAACCTCAATTCAAACTATTCTAAATTATTCCAAGTTTAAATTAAATAAACATATTCCGAAAGAAAAGAGAAAAATAATACTAACGTATGAGATCCACTACTCCTAAAATCAATAATCTTTGATTTTCTATTAAAAATAAATAAATAGAATGTAGTATTAGAATAATAGTGTAATATAAAAAGAAAAGTATTACAGATTATATAATGTGACAGTACACACACTTGGAGTACGAAAAATCTAAGTATAGGTATAAAAGAAAATAGAAAATACAGAGACAAAATATTCCATCGTAAAGTCCGTGATATTTTGATTATTGAATTACTCAAAAGGTTCGAGATCTTCATCCTGGACTATTCTTTTAGCTGGCGAATCCTGTGTTTGACGCACGAGAATTTTCCCATCCTTGACCCACACGAACTTTAATTTGCCCCCCCCTTCTTCAGAAATTTTGCCTTTCTTAGCAAGAGCTTATTTGTGGTTGTTAGGTGTTCATTTATATAACTGTTTCCACGAGGTAGGCCAGCGTTCAAGTCCGTGGTTACTGAATTTATTTTTACTTTAGCTGCCAGCAACCAATTTAATTTGGTTCTCCTTGTCGTGAATTTAAAAATAATTGGTTGGATCTTACCTTTCGGAGATGAAACCCGATGAGCAATAGATATATCATCATCCTTAAACGGAACGTTGATGACCGCTTCAATGCTCTTTATAATCTCGTACACATTCTCACCTTTCGTAGTCGGAATGCCAGCTATTTCCAAATTGGCAATTCGAGATCTTTGTTGCAGTTCTCTATTTTCACTATGACACGCATGGTTTTCCAGCTTCAAACGTTCGCATTCTTTTTTTAGATTAACATTATTAGTTTGTAGGCTTTTCATGGATTCCTTGATTACATTCACAGCGGATGCAAGGGCGGACAGTTCTTCACTAAATACTGCAAACCGTTCATTGATGAATTTTTTCAAGGAGTCAACTATACATTCTTGATTTTTGTCCTGAACAGTACCACTATTATCACTAATTGAGGTGATACATTGATCACACTTCCACGAATTCTTGAGTTTCACATTCTTATCAAGCTTACGAAAGTTTTTTAGTGATTTTATACGCGTACACTTTGGATGGTATTTATTTCGCATACGGTACACTCAATACATTCCTTCAAGTCGATTACAGTTTCACATTCGCTGCACTTGTTTGCCATAATTCACTGAATTATACTGTAACTATATAACTGGATTATAATTATTCAAATATTCGTAGAATATAAAAAATATATACGGTTTATAGGTTGGGTTTTGACGACCTTAATTATTGTTGTTAACCGGGGTTTACACGAGCGGCTATCGAGCTGAGACGATTATCGGCATTGGAGATAAAGACATCCGTTCACTACGGCTGCTCGAGTAGAACTGAAACATTCCATTATTCGTGAAACATTGTGGAAATGAAACAATGAACATTCGTGAAAATCAATTGAGGAATTTAGCCTGAAAAGCGTTGCAAAATTATTATTTATTAAGCATTGTTTTCAATAGTAATTGAAATCCGCAGTACCCATCACAGAAATATAGATGAAAGCACATCCGATGTAGTTGAAACCTAGAACTCATTATCATATTTGAAGTGGTTTGCGCAAAAATAAATGTGAGCTTTCCGGTTATAGAACACCAACAGAAGTTCAAATCGAATTCTAGTTTATCCAATGCTGTTCTCATCGTTTAAACTAAGATGTTATTCAACAGTTATGATGATTTGATAGGTTTCCTGATGCTTTATATCTTAATTCATGAGAAAGCGGAAAATGGGACTATTCAAACGTGGATGAATCCAAACCTACTACTCTAATAAAAGAATGGACCTACAACACTGGTATAATGATTGATTAGAGCTACCAAAACAGTGCTTAGTTATCGTCAGGTGTGGATTCGGTCTGTGTGAAGAAAAGACCGTTGGTCATTTTCAGGTATCATTCCCCTCTTTTTCAGTAATTTCACTCACTTACTGTTGTAGAAACACTTTTTTGTGACAAAATGTTTGGCATGCGGGTCATACCAATTGGGCTATCGATTGTTCCGGAAACGAGGACATGTACATCCTCCAACATCACACGTTACAATAAAACCAAATGAACAAAAAAGCTGTGACACCTGACTTTCGGTTATGCGGTCAGGCTTCCGCCTACAACTTCGTTTCCCCTGAAACCACAACCTTTCAATATCAGGAAAGAAGATGGAATATTATAACTTCTATTTCTCTATGTTAGCAAAGAGGATAATAAGTATATTTAGATTCTATTATTTCATGATATTAGATTCTGAGAATTAATGAAAATAGCAAGAATCATTTGAACTGTCGATTCGCTTGTAACAATAATTTGAAACAATCATAAATCATATCTCATTCTAAATCTATTTCCTAGTACCTGTCAATAGCTTGCAAGAGCAAGTTACTTGGTTGGTTCAAACTAGACAGAACGTTACCTCACGTCGTTGAAACCATCTATCTTAATGTCTTTCCTAAAATTAAATCAATTGAAATTTTAAAGTTTTTCTCATTGAAATAAGGTACTTACATATTGAAGGCAACTCTAATTAATATTAAAAATTCCATCAACACATCGATATGTATAACTCGTTTTTATATAACAAGAAGAATAGCTGGTAACTATGGCCAAAACGCCTGCCTCAATGCAGGAAAAATAATTCTATCAATTAATCAATCCAGATTGAGCACAACCCATTTTCATTAAATCTCGCAGCATCAAACGTTTAAATAAGTTATCAATCACTGAATCAATTGATTCATTAGTTAATTCAACAACTGAAAAAACGCATATTCCAATAGACCAATATTCCAATAGACCTTTCCTTCTTCAGCAGAAAATAATCAATTTAATTGCATGTAAACATTAATTGGTCATCCCTTTACTATTTCTGGTGTAACTGGGAGTTTTCATACCTCTTGTTTTCTACTACTAACAGAATGTGTAGTAGATCTCTTTGATATCTTACATGATCTCTATCTCTTTGATCTCTTTGATATCTTACATGATCTCTATCTCTTTGATCTCTTTGATATCTTACATGATCTCTATCTCTTTGATCTCTTTGATATCTTACATGATATCTATCTCTTTGATCTCTTTGATATCTTACATGATCTCTATCTCTTTGATCTTTGATATCTTACATGATCTCTATCTCTTTGATCTCTTTGATATCTTACATGATCTCTATCTCTTTGATCTCTTTGATATCTTACATGATCTCTATCTCTTTGATCTCTTTGATATCTTACATGATCTATCTCTTTGATCTCTTTGATATCTTACATGATCTCTATCTCTTTGATCTCTTTGATATCTTACATGATCTCTATCTCTTTGATCTCTTTGATATCTTACATGATCTCTATCTCTTTGATCTCTTTGATATCTTACATGATCTCTATCTCTTTGATCTCTTTGATATCTTACATGATCTCTATCTCTTTGATCTCTTTGATATCTTACATGATCTCTATCTCTTTGATCTCTTTGATATCTTACATGATCTCTATCTCTTTGATCTCTTTGATATCTTACATGATCTCTATCTCTTTGATCTCTTTGATATCTTACATGATCTCTATCTCTTCGATCTCTTTGATATCTTACATGATCTCTATCTCTTTGATCTCTTTGATATCTTACATGATCTCTATCTCTTTGATCTCTTTGATATCTTACATGATCTCTATCTCTTTGATCTCTTTGATATCTTACATGATCTCTATCTCTTTGGCTCATGAAAACACTTCACTTGAATGGGCTAATTTTGAACAAATTAATAAAAACAATATAAAAATATTGTAGTACCCTTTATTTTTAAAACTTTAAAAGACAGTTCTGATGTTTTATTGTGACGTTTCAAGTACCTTTGTTTGAAATTTTGTTATAAAACACATTTTTGAACGGTGAGATCTATAATCCATAATCCATACAGTACTTTTTCAAATGATTTCTTATACTAAGAGTGTATCGAGAACAAGGATAGTATATAGCTAATACTAATAGCTTTAGTAATAGCTATACTAATAGCTAATATAAACTAATCTTGTATCGAGAATATAGGCGAACAATTCCCATGTTCAAGTTGTCAACTTCAATGCAGTTTGACTCAAAGTGTGCAATTGTTGGGTGAAATAAGTTTGTGATGATAATGTAACCGGTGGTGGTATTTTTAACCATACACGACACCTGACAACATTTCTGTATCCGGAGATATCTTTGTATCTATTTGATTAATCTTCCAAAATATGAAATATATAAGAATACATGTGGTTCGATAGTTATTCTTGCAGACTATACCACCGCTGGCCACCAATGTAAACAGAGGGGGTTTGTTTTTTCTTTTCTATAATATTTGCTAAAATTATGCTAAATTTTACTGCTATCAAATCATCTACCGGTATTTCAATCCTTGATTGGTTGGGAGCTTTAAGTGGATTCGTTCAACTCGTAGTTGCTAGCTGCTAGAATAGGTGACAATTAGTTTATGATGATAATCTGTGCATTTGACAGATTATCATCATAAACTAATTGTCACCTATTCTAGCAGCTAGCAACTACGAGTCAGGAACTTCAATAAAAAATACTAATAAAATTCAACTTCAGGTTTATTGAACTAATCAAAACTGATTAATAAAATCATGTCTCATCTCAAATTTTCAAACAAAATAAAGTGATTCAGCAATTGATTCACAAAAAGATATATATTCAATTCCAATCTACACATTTTGGGATCCTGCTAACTTGCTGCAATTAAATTTGGGCCTCGGTCATACTATGAAAGTAAATTTTGAGCTTAATAAGAAAAACAACAAAAGTTCGGCACTCACCATTTTAACAATATTCAAACTTGGACTCTTCAGAAACACTCACATACGCTTTAATAGAACTCACTGTACTTGAACTCACACGCACAAATAATTTTCTGATTCTACTCCTACTAACTCTATAAAATTTGGTTTCCTATTCAACTAGATAAAAATTACTGATAACTGAAAACATAACATTTTGTCCCTCTGAATGGGAAATGTACCCATTCAGAGGACCGAGGCTCGCACACCGTTACATGTTTTCCCAGTTATACGTCTCAATTCCAACTGTGGCCTTTTCACTGAAAATTATTCCCCCTCCACGAGCGTTGAGCATAACTTCCAGTGGAAAAGCCAAAGCTGCAAAAAGGTCAATGCTCGTACAATTTTCAAATACAGTGGCTTTTTCGACATGAAATTGAAACTGCACTTGGAAAATGCACGAAAATTGCTCTAATTTTGACAACTAAGCAACAAGTTAGCAAATTCAAACAAGACAGAGTCAATTCTCACACTAAAAAAGCAGGGTTCAACAAACAGTAAAATCAAAGTTCATTTCAGTTCAAAAACCTGAAAAATAATATAAGATACTCAAAAACAACTACAATACTACCCTCTCAATATCACACTATTACAATAATTTGAGTCTGATTGCCGTGTCAGACATAAAACGCACCAAACAAAGCATAAGCATACACATGCATCAAACGATTAGACTCTTCACTCTAACGCAATTTAATTGAGTAAAACTACCTCTTATCTGCTATAATTCTATACTATTTATGATGATAGATAGCTACAATGTATTCCTCAAAGCTGTTCAATAGTTCAATTAATCAACAAAAACCCTTTAAAAATACTAATAATGTGTATTATTAAAAAAAACCATATAATATTATTATTTATATGTTTAATAATATTATTATCTCTCTCGCACCAGTTCCAACAATTATTTTCTTGTGATGCATGTGATAGAAAATGAATATTATTGTGGATTATGTCTAGCAATAATATCCACAGACAATAGTTTGTCGTAGTATTGCAGGTAAATGATGAAATACTCATTGAAGTAATTATTGAAGAATACTGCAGTGTTTGGCACGCTACGTTCCGTGTCTATGTAGTATTGATACGAAGCAATGACACTTAGCAGCTGGAATATTAGGAATTGAAATACTACTCTTCAAGGAGTAGATGGAATTTGATAGTCTCATAATGATCCGGCCAGTTCTGCGTTGGTATAGGATACAGTTTGTAGTATAGTATAATATTCTTTAATAATAGAGTATTATATAATAATATAATATAATTACACTTTAATAGTTTTTAAACGATTTACTATTATGTATTGTACTCGGATTTTATAAATCGTATAATTAACTCTCAAATGTTACGTAGTCTAATGTAGGAGTTATTCTGTTTCAAGCGTAAGTCAAGTGGAAAATAAATTGATGATGACAGGTGATTGAAGAAGTAAACTTACATTGGAATTCTCTAATAATGTATATCACGCTTGAATTGGATTCTAGTCCATGGTGACCAATAATGAAGCTGATTATTCAATAGATTTTCCAACGTATGAACGGCAGAACTATTGAACAACAAGAAACTATGTTGTATCTATTGAACAATTGAAAAATAAATGTACCCTTTTCTCTATCCCTGTCTCCCACATGTTGTGAGAAATGAAATGAAATTTATATAGGGTACTTTGATTTCGACATAAATACGAGTAGTCCTTACCAAGAAAGTGAATAATATGTTGTATCCACTTGAAACGGAAAAGATAAGGCTAAAATTATCGATGACTATTATTATTTGTTGGATGCCTTGGAAAGGAAATTCGATGCTAGTGAATTGGATTGAATTGAATTTTATTTTCATAGAATAATACAACAGCTAATAGAATATAATACATACACAGGGTATGGTAACGCTACAAATATTCAAATTAATTGAATAAAACAATACATAATAGTAGGAAGTATCCCCATTACTTCAATAACACCACTATTAATATTACTGAATACTATTATTATTATTATATTATTATTATTATTATTATTATTATTATTATTATTAGTATTATCAATTGTATTAGTATTATGCGGAAATGTACAATGAATGTGCAGCATATAGTGAAATAGTTATACTTCCTATTAATACTTGGTTTTTTGTTCAGAATAAAGTTGAAGCAGAATGCAGACGAGATTCATGGGATGTTCGAATTGAATTTTGAATCGAATTTACGTGGAATAAACGTCGCGTATGTGACGATGCTGTTGCCAACGTCAATCGCTTTCCAATCGCCGGTCGAGAGAGAGAGAGAGTGACAGAGAGAGAGAGAGAGAGAGAGAAAGAGAGAGTGTGTGAGTGGAGTGAGGAAGAAGCGGACAAAATTGAGTTTGGAATGCAGTTGGAAGTAGAACTTGTTTATTGAGCGTGGATTACAGATGGCAGTGTGATTTGCATCCAGCCTGCACTCATCACCCGTCACCAATTACTCGTTAAGCCGTGTCGACTTGATAAGCGTCAGGCTACCACTCCACTCCTACACACCACGTCTACACTAGTTGTAAAATCCGATCGATCAAGCATCGCTCAAAACAGCATCAACTACTGCTCTCTTCAAATTTGCTCACTTTCCGTTTACACTGAGAATGTATCAAGCTTTCTTTTCGCAATGTACAAAGTATTGTAAACGACCAAAAGTTAACCGCTCGGCACCTCAACGTGCCAGTGTGATTTCTCATGGACTTGTTTTTGTTATTTTCTAAATTTCATTATAATAATTTTTATATCGTGAAATAATACAGGATTTGATTTTCTGTTACTGCAAAGAATAATGTGCAGTTAGAGCCTTATAAAAGTTGAAAGTTGGGTACGTGTTCTTGTTCAATATGAGTTGGGTTCTTGAAACCTTGTCAGTAATAATAATAATAATAATAATAAAAATTTATTTCCTTAAAAAAATGCAACAAACAATTAAAACATAAAAAAGTAAAAAATATCTAGTACATAATACAATGAGTCTATAAAAAATATGGAATTTAATGCTATTGGAAATTAACCTACTCAACTATGGGAAACTCATGTACTAGAGTAGGTGTTGACCTACTAGAGTAGGTGTCAGTGATAATAAAACATGAATTATTATTTATGACTGCGATTATTCTTTTTGAATCGATTTGATATTTTCGATTTGTCAAGATTTGTTATTCTTCTGGAAAAATGAATTGGATTACTATTACAGTCCATTTCATTTGCAATTATCTCCCACTGACCCTCGTGAAAAGAGTATGTGATTTGTCCGTAAGTATATTCAATACATATTAGGCCCTAACTGTTTATACTTCTACTATGCTTATCATCTTCCATTACGTTTCTCATGATAAGTGAAAATTGAGGTATCCGACTTTCAGGTATTTCTCCCATAAAGGTCCAATTCCTCTCCAACATCAAGCTGTAGCAGTTCGGCTCAGGCCGTGGTGATAGAAGGAGTGTTTTCGTAGCTGCTCTGCTCAGATAAGATAAGCTTGACTGTTTCTGATTCTTCCTGTAGAGATTAATGTTATTCATTGTTTTCGGTAGCATTTCATAACCTAGAAAGTATATTTTTAAAATTATTAACAATATTCCAATAATCTATAAATCTAAAAAATTAATTTAACTCTAATATTATTTTAACATATATCATTAGTATTTCAACTTTTTCCTTAGCCTTTACATAAGTAGCTTAAACTCTTTGATTACGTTTGACTCTGTACTTTTCCAATAATTATTCCTAGAATAAATTGATCAATCTGCAATCTTCTTAACCCAGATAAATTTACCACTTAATCGTTTTACATATTTTTCTCCTGTAAATGTAATCTTTCTAAACTTGTCCTACCATAAACTGCGAAATTGTATCAGTAAACTAAAAACGTTGTTAAATTCTCTAGTCTCTTAAACCATTCCTTTTTCTGTTTCATGAAAAATTTTCACATCCCTTTCCACTTCCTGATTTCGTTGAGGAGAGCTTATACATGATCATAGATAATTATAATTATTGACACACGGTTTGAAACAGATCTGAGGAATCGGCAGGCTGCTCTGTAAGGTTTTGTGAACATTGCATCCTGTTATAGTCGCTCTTGGCCCGGACCCAGACGGGGTACGAGCGATTTGAGGACAGACTGTTTCATCGAATTTTCGCCTGTGTTTACTGGAAGTTAAAGACTTGTTTTCTGTTGAAAATATTCACTAGAGCTAATTCCTCCTTTTTTGACTCTTCTTTGCATTAATGCTAATATATTTTAGCGGTTCCCATTTATTCAGCATAGCTCTCATCAGATTTCCTTCTCCTTTCTAAATCATTTCCTTTTCCTTTCTAGTCATCTATGACTAGAGGCAGTTTATTAAATTGATCACTTTGTCTTAAAGTAGAATTTTCTCTTTTACAAAAATCTCTTATTCCCAATTTCTCATTACTTGATAGATTGTAGCTTTTTAATTTATCTTGATTCATTCAAACTTGTTGTCCTCTCCTTCATAAAAACCTTCTTATATAATAATTATAATATAGCGAGAAAAATATTTAATCTCTCATTAAAACTTTTGAAAAAATATATAAAAGAAAAATAAAATAAATCCGAGTATATAATTTCTTTCTTATCACTAAGCATAAACATTTTTAATAATGATTTACATTTTATAATTTTTTCACGAATTTTCCCATTCATTTGAATTTATATTTTCTTAACGTAAGCAATAATTTTTCATCTCTTCTGATTCCGTACTGCTATTGGAATTACAGCTTTTTAATTTCCATACTAATTCCATTCTGATCTGGTTAGAGGTTTTTTTTGCACTTGATATGAAGCTACAAATGACGACAACTAGTACGGGAAACTTGGCGGTGATTTATAATGGATATAAATTCAGGAAATCTAGAACTACACCCCAGGGTCATATAGTTTGGCGTTGTCTGAATAAGAAGTGCATTTGTACAGTAAAAACAGATCACGCATACTTTCTAGAGTCAAATCTGCCAATTATCCATAATCATCCACCGAATGCTACTGCCAATGGATCTAAGTTGTCTTTGAATGACTCAGTAGGTAGCCTGGTTACTGATAATGTCGTAGCTTTAGAAAAGTCATTCAATGACACTGCTGAAATTTTCTCGGCCATTCCCAATATGTTCAATGAATCTAAATTACATAGCACCCCGAACTTATCTGCGCCTCCTTTGAATTCTGATTTAAGCCATTCATGTGACGATCACGATGAAACTATTGTATTGTTGAGAAAAGAAAACAGTAAACTGAAGGAGGATTTAACTACACTCAAACAGCAATGGAGCGATGTAGTGGACCATTCAATCGATGTTGACAAGGAATTGATGGAGAATAAAACGTTGATAGAGCAGATGAAAATAAGCATTGAGGTTTTGGAGGCTGAGAATACTGCCTTGAGGAGCGAAAATAAATCATTCGAGATAGAGGTAAAGAATCTCTGAGGTTTCTACTCTCCTGGTGACACAGCTACTAATTACAAAGCCATTAATCCCATGATCACTGCAACAAAAAATTATTATAGTATACTAGACAATTCATTGGCTGACTCCATATCAGACGCATCATCCAACGATAATAATTGCATTGATAGCATTTCACCGAAAACAACAAAACCAATCGGAAAACCGAATAAAACAATCAAAACGATTTTTGCAGAGCAGGAACACCTGGAAGATGAACCGAGAACTGAGAAAAAAAAGCGAGTAAAAAATGAAAAAAACAAAATCCTTATCTTAGCTGATAGTCATGGACGCGATATCTGTGAAATTGTCAAAGCTCGAATCCCTAATTCTGATGTACAAGTCTTTTATAAGCCAAATGCTACGTTTGGCCAGGTGATAAATGGAGCGGACAAACAAACATCAAATTTTGGAGCCAAGGACTACTTAATAGTAATGGGAGGTACAAATGACATTGACGACACTGAATCCCAAAACTTCGACCGGTTTAGAGAGAATTTGGATTACCTGATCCCTATCAGTCTAAGAACCAACTTGATTGTGACCACCATTCCTAATCGATTTGACAAACCCGAACTGAACATGGCAATAGACAGGGCAAATGATTTCATCCATAAATATATAAACACAATTGAAAGAAAGAATGTCAAAAACCTGGGAATCTGCTTCATTAATGAGAGATTAAGTAGGGGAGGTTTCACAAGGCATGGACTACACTTAAACAAGTCAGGAAAACACATTTTGTGTAACAGATTTTCAGAATTGATCAGAGATAGGGTGCCATTCAGGAATACTGCTGTAAGGGAGACTTTTTTAATGAAGTGGCTGAGAGGGAGCGCAGTGGCATGATCTCTCACCTGAGTGGTCCGCAACCCAGGGACACATCAAGTAGCTTGAAGAAGGATATTCCTTATCTGCTACATATCAATATCCGTGGAATGAGAAGCAATAGAAATGATCTGCAAGTCTTCCTTTCTGAATTCCACACACTCATTCCCGTAATATGTCTTAATGAACACTGGTTGAACACTTCAAATGTCAGCCTACTTAACTCGATTCCTGGTTTCTCTTGTGCTGATAGTTCCTCTAGGGCAGTAGATAATCATGGCGGCTCAGCAATCCTCGTGAGAAATGATATTAAATATAAAGTTAGAGGTGATTTACATGTATTTAATAAAGAAAAGGTATTTGAGGCATCGTGCATTGAGCTTACCAGACCTAAGGTACTAATAATATCCCTCTATAGGATCCCCAGACAAGAGCATGTAGGAGAATTTTTTGAAATACTTGACTCTTTCCTCCATCACATTGGTGTTGGAGTCAGGTTTGAAAACGTATTTTTTGCAGCGGATTTCAATGTGGACTTGCTTGGTGACAGCGATGATGCTAAAACTTTGGTTGACATTTTTGCATCATATGCCTTATCCCCCAATTTCAACACCCCAACCAGAGTAACATCAATTTCTGCTACCTGCATCGACAATATCTTTTCTAAAAATGATGTGGAAGTCAGCAACGGAATTGTCCTCAGCATGGGGTTCTCTGACCATAAGGGGTTGTTTTTACCCATGTCAGAGAGAGTCACACCTGAGTCAAAAGTTCGAAAAAGTGTGAAAATGAGAAACTTCTCTATTAACAACTTCAAGGTATTCAGAGACAAGCTCTCTGTTGTAAATTGGGATTTCAATGAGTCTCTCACAGTCAATGAGAACTTTGATTGCTTTCTAGGAAAATTCCTGCCTATATTCAATGAAACATTCTGTGCCATTTCTATAAAACAAAATAATAGAAAGGGTTGGATTACTGCTGGAATTGTAACGTCAAGTAGGAAGAAAAGAGAATTACATAAACTGTACATGGAAACACAGGATCAAAACTTTAAAAATTATTACAGATCGTATAATAGAATATTCAAAAGTGTCATTAAACTTGCCAAAAGGAAATATCATGAAAAGTACTTAGAGATAGCCAACAACAAAGTAAAGGCCGCATGGGACATAGTGAAATTTGAGCTAGGTAAGCACAAGAATAAAGCAAGTATAATCCCATCCAGAGCAAGAATCAATCCTAGTTCAGTAGCAGAGGATTTTAACAGTTTTTTCATCGATGTTCCAAACCGTGTTGGAAGTACTCACAATCTGCTTGCTTCATCAAGAAACGTGGTAGGTAACTGCAGCTCTAGGATGAGATTTAAACTTCTTAGTCCCAAGCAAGTGGAGGTGCTCATTAAATCACTTAAAAATAAAAATTTAGCTGGATGGGATGAAATTCCAGTGAAAGTTTTCAGGATGGTTGCTGATATATTGTCTGAACCCTTGTCCAGGATCCTCAACCAGTCTTTTACTGTTGGCGAGTTCCCTCATAAAATGAAGTATGCACTGGTAAGACCTATTTTCAAGAAAGATGACAAAGAGGACTTGAACAACTACAGACCCATTGCCATCCTCACAGCCTTTTCCAAACTTTTTGAGAAGGCAGCTAATGAACAAATTCTTCATTTTATGAGAGTGAATAATATAGTCTCAAAAACACAATTTGGCTTCTTAAGGGGACTTGATACAGAAGCAGCTCTAATAAAATTTTTCAATACTGTGTCGGCAAGTTTAGACGCCTCCCAGCAGGTATGTGGGGTGCTATGCGATCTGTCAAAAGCATTCGATTGCGTAAATCATGATATTCTTGTTGAAAAGTTGAGAAAATATGGCATTCGGGGAAGGGAGCTGTGGTGGTTCAATTCGTTTTTGAAAGAGAGGATGCAGGCCACCCTAATAAACCATGACAATAAAAATTATCAATCAAAATGGGCTGTAATCAATGCTGGTGTACCACAGGGCTCCATTCTTGGTCCCACATTATTTATTATATACGTAAATGATCTGTCATCTTGCTCTACTAAGCCACTTATTCAGTATGCCGATGACACATCATCTATTATCACTAATTCAAGTTTGAGAGCTGTAGTCACCCAAACACAGGAAGAGCTACTGAATATCAAGAAATGGTTTGCTGCAAATGGTCTGTCTATGAACTCAAGTAAGACCAAGTTCATTACCTTCCAACCCCCCCATTTTGCATCCAGAAACTTTAATGAGTTGGCCGATTTGAGTGTACCCCAGCAGAGCGTTGCTGTTGATCTTCTAGGAGT
This sequence comes from Nilaparvata lugens, assembly GCF_014356525.2. Lineage (NCBI taxonomy): Eukaryota > Metazoa > Arthropoda > Insecta > Hemiptera > Delphacidae > Nilaparvata > Nilaparvata lugens. The sequence goes on from NC_052518.1 coordinate 46,227,642, forward strand.
AACACTAGATAGTAGATTGGACTGGTCAGTACACACTCAAAAAATATGCTCCAGGGTTAACTCGGCTATTTTCTCTCTGCGAGTGCTCAAAAACACATTGAGCTTCAAAGCCCTAATGGTGGTATATTACGGTTATCTTTTTCCTTTCCTCAAGTATGGCATAACCCTTTGGGGAAGATCAAAATTCTTCATCCAAGTATTTAGATCTCAGAAAAAAGCATTAAGAGTTATTTTTGGTAACCCCCCCAATATCCCTGTCGAGAACTATTCCTGAGTAGCAGGATACTTACACTGCCGTCACTGTATATCTTGGAGATCTGTTCATACGTTCACAAAAACCTACCAAACTTCACCCGCAATAATGAAATCCACAGTTACAATACAAGGCACTCAGCCTCCCTATCAGTGGCTGCTCATAGAACCGCCATGTTTGAAGAATCTCCGCAATATATGGGCCCAAAAATATATAATAGATTACCTCAGGATATTAGAGACATGGCGGACTTACGAAGATTCAGAGGAATGTTAAAGAGGCTGTTACTTGAAAGGCCATACTATTCTGTGGATGAGTTTCTGCAGGAGTGATATATTATTGTTCCTTGTCTTTGATTCTTCCCAGGTCCTTGTACATAGGTAATCTTGACTAACTGCGTTTTTATATATACTGTATATATATATTTATTAATATTTCATGTGACTATTGTATAATTACAGTATTTTAATGTATCATGATATGTGTTGAGAACCTCCTTTAGGTTGCTCTTTTTGACTTATCCCCAGTCTGATTATTCGGATGTTTGGGATGCAATAAAAATAATAATAAAATAATAAATCCAATGGATGACTAAATATCGTTATATTGCACTATTTCATAATTTGTCATTGTATCACATATTTATCACATCAAATTAGAAAATTCAAGCAATGAAACTCATTGAAACCCATAATTTTCAATTTCCAATCACTCATTGTTACACATTAGATTAAGGTTAATATTAAACAAGGGTACCAAGCTAAGACACTTTCCAGGACACCGGCGTCTGTGTTTTATATCAGTTATTTGGTTCAATGCCCTAAAAAGATTCACGGAGATTAGTGGTATCCGGGTTTGTATGACGTGTAAGAGCCATGGAAACTAACGCCTCACAACTCGCACCTTGGACACCGGTGTCCTGGATAGTGTCCTAGTCTAACGTGGTAGAGTGGACATTACTGTCCAAACTTCGCCACGTCAACAAATAAAGAAGTCATTCTATTCTATTCTAATGCGTGTATGAAGGCACTTTGTGTCATCTTTTTGATGAATTGAGTATCTTCATTCATCTTACTTTTAACATATTCTATTTACATCAGAAATTCTATAAATATATGGGAAGAATTTTTTGTTAAATAATTGGCGTGGCAAGAAAAAGAAATCTTGTGCTCTAGCCACGAGCTCAAACATTCCTCGCCATATTTAACATGATTTTAGAATTAATACAGCTCTTTATAATATAATCAAGATCAGTACAATACAGATAGATAAAACAAATGGACAATCATATAATTAATGTAATATATTTGAATTAATAAGTGTAAGAATGTGACCAACACATTCTTACACTGAATGCCAATAAGAGTGTATATATGGTATTCTCACCAGCAGTGAGCTCTCTCCCCAGAGATATTCTGAATACTGGTATCAGAATACACTCTTCAATCTGTCTTGAACGGGAAAGATTGCGGACTGGTGATGGAGATTGTGATTGTCACTCATTAAAAAACGTGAAAGAAACTAAATATCTAGGAGTCTTTGTAGACTCTCATCTTAAATGGAATTCACATATACACAACATGTGTAAGAAAATAAAACACATAATTCACAAATTCCATAGATTGAATGAGCTCAATGACCCAACTATAATAAAGATGGCTTATTCAGCATATGCCCAGTCCATATTGCAATATGGTATTAGGGTATGGGGTGGAGCATTGGACATCCATTTTAATAAAATCTCCGTAATTCAAAGATACATTTTAAAAGCGGCACTTGGAAGACTAAGACGATATCCCAGCCATAGCCTTTTTGCAGAGTTCCCAGTTTTAACAGTGAGACAACTTTACGTGAAAAACTTAATTCTAGCCGTTCATAAGTATAAAAATCTCTTTGAAACTAACATTCCGTCGTATAATTTCCGTTCATCATCTCATTACCGCATTCCTAGAACAAATTTAACAGTATGCCGCAGGCAGTTCATATACATGAGTAATAGATTAATGAATTAATCTCAGATAGATTTAATAAATCAGCCATCAAAAATATAGAGAGATGGATCAGAAGTAACAATATTTTTCGCCTCATGTACAGTTAGAATCTACTTTATTAAAAAAAACTTTTTTCTTTGATATTATTTTCACTAAGTTATTATATTTTTCTCAGATATTATATTACTACAATTATTATTATTCAACTTATTTATTTATTATTACTACCATTCAAATAAAATGTTCAATCATCTTTTATGTTTATGTTAAATTAAATGAAATCTTTTGGTACTCGTTGCTAGCACACAAACTTAGGTTTTGCTGGCAACGCCAATTAAATTTTGAGTTAAAATTTTACTTTTATTCTGTATAAGTATGAAGTATTTGTTTTATTCATTATTGTTATCTTTATAATTGGCAAATAAATGATTTTGATTTTTGATTTTGAATCATAATAATATAACCAAGATACTCCAAATATTCAAGATAGCAATAGAATTGCTATAAAACATTAAATTACTTGAAGTATAATGGACGAAAAAAGGGAAAACATTTGAAAAACCAAGTTACCCAGAAAAATTAGTTCTAAATAAATTTCAGATTTATTGATGTACCTTGAAGCCAGAACTTCAATCTTATTTATTTATTGAGAAGGTACAATATGTGAGAGCACCAGGGAGACTCCATAACAAACAAATTATGCAATTCAAAATAAAATTAAGCTTAAACTTCAGATAATATTCATAAGCCTATTGATGATTATGATACGATAATAAATTTAGATCAAAATGGTAGAAAAAATATAATAGGATACTTCATATAGTAAACTACAGATACATCATAGATACATTGGTTTGAGTAAAAAACAACCCATAAGATGCTAAGTAAAAACTAAACTAACGATAGTTTAATGAATTATACCAGATTGGATTATTCCTGAATCAAAAATTGAAAGTTTTCAACCACTCATTCAAATTTCGTACTGTTGAATCAAACTACTCCAAAATATACATAATTGGCATGAGGATCAGTAGGATTGCAGTTCTTGCATAAAGGCAATTCTTATAAAGAATTGGTAAAAAGCAGAATAACAAAGGCTATTTTAAACGATTTTTAAAGTATTTGCTCGTTGGAAAATGTTTATATGGAGTAGATTATTTTTTCGAAATATAATTTCGAAATTTATTCTTGTAAATGTTTGCTTTTAGACTTGAGAGTGCTATGCAATTGAATTTGAAAGAAAAATATTATAATAATGAAAATAAAATTTGATATTTGTATAATGTGATATTGATGTAAGCTTGAACTGACGTTGTTATGACATTTTTATGTTTTTGACAATCAATTATTTATTTATTCATTTACATAATTATATTGAATGGAAAGAGTTGGAAGACATGATAGTAATTCGAAATAAAGAAAGATATAAAATGAAACCAAAAATGAACTATCAATTCTGCCAAAGAGCTATTCTACTAACATGGAAATCCTACATCGGGTGGAACTATTACCTAATTTTTAAAAACAGAGTTCCGTGCAAAGCACGGGTACATACTAGTTACTGTAAACACTGTAGTATGTGAATTGAAGAATTGAAGTATTGGACAGTGCTATTGTCAAAATAAGGGATCATGGTTTATATTATGAGGACTATGTAGAGTAGTGTAGGGAGCATTGTTATGTTATAAGGGATGTCGATAATATAAACAGTGTGCTGGAAGATGGGCAAAGTGTTCATTTATGATGATAGGATTGGTGGTGGGTTATAGGAGGGGAGGGTGATTGTTTTCATGTAGGTGCGAAGAAAAGAATGTGTTGGAGGGTGGTGGATGGGAAGGGGTTTGGCGATCGATGCGGGGAGGGTGTGTGCGCGCGCACCGAGAGGTATTTACAAATTTTATTAGAATATTTGGGCAGGATAAGTCTGTTTACTGGGGTGCGACTCGGGAAGAAGTGGCCGCCGTCGCCGCGCGCTCGGCTTTTCAGCGGTAAATAAAAGATGAGGTTAATTTGTGGGTTGGGGGGGGTCGTGGGGGTGTTGGTGGTATGTTTGGAGGGGAAGGAGGGGTCGACACCGGGTGCGTGAAGGCGACACGCCTCGCTATTGGCCGAGAGAGGCGACCCAATCGGCGCGCCTCATTAACACCGCCAAGCCGAGCGGAGAGGCGCCGCTTGCACTGCCAGTGGTGTCATGCCAGCCGGCCAGGCGACACTATCCCATGACTCCCATGTCCGTGCTATGCTATGCTGTGCGAGTGCTCCCTCAGTAGGCAGTAGGCAGTAGGCAGTAGGCAGTTGGCAGTTAATAATAGGCAGCAGAGAGCGGCCGCGCCGAGCGGAGCATCTCGATGAGGTTCGACCAGGCAGACGTGTTAGCGTGTCGAGGCCCGCCGTCGCCCCGTTCTCCAGCCGCAGCCGACATGTCCTCGTCGTCATCACCCTACCAGCAGCATGCCACCGCCGCAGCCGCCGCCTTCCTCATGACGCACCGGCCCACCGACTTCAGTGTCAGTTCGCTGCTCACAGCGGCAGCTGGGGCTCCACCGCCCCCGGCTCCACCGCCGCCTCCACCACCCCCGCATTATCCGTTCTGCTACCCGCTGCCAAAGCATGGTGGACATCCGGCCGCCTACACGACTGCTGAGGATGTGATGATGGCAGCTGTGGTGGCAGCCCATCACCCGGCAATGGTCAGACCCCTGAGGGCTCCCGTGCCGGCTCCCTCCGCCCCCGAGGATGATGGTGTACACGATGACCCCAAAGTGACTCTTGAAGGCAAGGACCTGTGGGACAAGTTCCATAAGTTGGGCACCGAGATGGTCATCACCAAGTCGGGACGGTGAGTGCTACATTTATTTGTGCTTCCAAACACAGTGGTCCGTTGCAGCTCGACATCAACTCGAGATTGTTTTCGGAAATCTAAGCCTACTTTTACACTTACTTACTATTTCTACCATTATTCGTGTACAGAGCTAAATCATGTGGCGACAATTTGCGCCAACTCCTCACAGTGAATAGGCCTTAACAAATTCGTTATTTGCATCATGATAAATGTGTGTTATGAGTAGAATGAATTGTGTCGAAAATTTCTTCATCGTCGAGTCTTTTGTATTTGAAAACAAAGTGCGTGGCTAGGATAGAAGTTTGGATATCCTTTTTGTATCTCTCACCCCGTGGATCCTAGTCAAAATAGCTCACCGTTTATTATCATTCTTCTTTGTAGGCCTACACCTACGCAATAGGTAAACATATTACCGATGAATTTGATTTGACAACGAGGTACAATACTCTACAATAAAAGTGAAAACTAAGAGTACTTGTCAAGTTCCACATCCCGTGTAAATGAGAATTCAAGTGAATAATAATAATGATTAAATATAAGAATCACGGGATAAAACACCTGAAAGAAACTTAAACCTAAATATTTAAAATGAATTTTAAACAAATCGCAATTCTTTCAACTAACAAAGTATCTGCATTTGTATTTGAAACTTTAAATCTAGTTCTCCGATACTTAATCCTTCTCGGTAATAGAATGATAATTCTCTAAGCTTTAATTAATGGGGAGTCCCTGACGGATCCTTCTCGGTGATCTGTAGTCAAATGGCAAAATTGTAAAACTGCATTAATATTGAATGTTTTATCTGAACAAATTATTGCAATTTGGCGTCCGCCCTTCTATTGGTTTGGCGTTCGTTTATCGTATAACTTAATGTTTGACACAGTCCATAATTCTGAAATTATCTTGGAAGTTGGACAATGTGGGTCGTAATTGTAACTGAATGAGGTCCGGACTATCTATAATAATTTCTACAAACAAACCTCACTGTCATAACCAATAACACACGATGATTATTTGTAAATTATTATTTTTTTTTAATTTCTATAGGCCGATGACAAAAGCTCACAACTGTCTAGACGTTAACAATCTTATTAAACTGAGACGGAATCAACAAGAATAATTTTATTACCGTATTGTACGGTACGCTTTAAATTTTCTATTAGCCTATGTTTTCAATAACATTTTGCAAACCCATTTAACTCACACTTCTTGAAAAAAGAAATTCATTGGAATTAACGAAAGTATATTAATCCACTTTCCAAACTAATCAAACAAATAGTTTGATAGTAGTAAGAGAATCAAAACCGAATAATCAGAACTCGAAAACTACGCCTAGTTGACTTTTTTTCAAATCTAGGACTAGTTCAACAGAAAATAAGAAGTACAGTACAATGTTCTATGTTACAGAAGAGGGTTTCCGAGCTTTAAAACATGACAAGTGAAGTTTTTACATTCTCGATCACTTAATATATTTATGAAATATTGAGGAATCCAATTTCAATAACCCTAGATCTTCGTGCCTAGCTCGTTACCTAGTTTGCAAATAGTTTCGTGTTGACTTAATCATTTGTTTATTGTCATTTTCTTGTTGGAACGGAAATTAAACCGAAAAAGATTGAAACGGCAATTTTCGTAGAATAACATTGATAGCGTTCAATGTGAAAACATAAAAAGATAGATTTCAAATCGGTGATATCATATTCGTTTATCGCATCATAATTCCCAAATATGAGAGAAATCAAATGATAAAACATTTTGGGGGATTGAATAATATAATTTTCCTTCTTAAACTAATAATTTGAGTGCAAGCAATGATTTCAATCGTTCCTGGATCAAGTGTAGTTCTAATGACTATAATCCATCCATAAAACCAAATGAACAAAATTCATCTGAATAATTTCTCAAGTGGCTTTTGACACCTTACTTACGAAAATTATATGGAATCCTCAGGTCATTGAATCAGATGTGCATAAGTTACACTAATTAAAATGTAAAACTCATCTGCCAAACTGGTATGCATCCATTTGTTGAGTCAGGAGATAAAAATATAAATGTATTGTTCAGCTTCTTATCAGAGCATGAATTTATCTTTTATGAAGTCCTTCTCCAAGTTATCCCAGAGAGAAGACCCTATGCAAATGGATTTTTGTATCGCGAACCAATTTTATTTCCAAAATCCAAATTCCAAACACCATAATCGTTAGAGCCGTTCTCGAGCTCCGTCGGGTATACATTAATTATGTCATACAAACAGAAATAGATGAGTTACTTGCTTGGTAAAATACGATTTAAACTTCTTCAAGGCCAATGAACGAGATATATCATTATTAATTGGTTATACTAAATTATTTTTGTTTAGAAGAGCAATAGTATAAATTGGCCAGGAAAGGACTGCACTTCGCTCTGTGCTGAGCTGCTGAGTGATTGAGTTTAAGTAGGCGAGTAGGCCTACAAGTCCACAATTGAGCAAGGCGTGCATAAAGTTCAACTAATTGAATATCATTCAACGCTCACATTTTATTGCTACAAATTTACGGCTGCAACTTTTAGACATTTGAGAATGTAAATCGTCTCTATTACATGTTTTATTAACAGTCGATCACTGTTAAGCTTTCGCAACTATGATCGATAACCTACGCTATGCTTTTTTAACAATGTAGTTGAGATGATAACTTATTTGCGGGATTGATAATAATTGGGTGTGATTTGATTTGAAATCGTAAAAATAGCGAGCTGCGGCCTCGTAGCCTGGTCTAATTACGTGCTCCAAAGCATAAAGACCCTTTCATTGAAATGCCAGCACAAATTCAAACTGTGAGCCTTTTATTCCTGTTCTCGTTGAAATACAGACTGAAATTCATCAGTTCATTCAAACCTCAGTTAAAATCTCCCAATGACCATCATTTGAAAATATTGCCCAGCTCTGGGATCACAATTCTCTCAATCATAGCCTACCAATAACTGAACTATTTAAAAAACTTTTTAAAAAACTTTCAATCCAGATCAGAAGAATAAAAAATCAATTAAAATAGAAAATGTCTCTTTGTTGTGATGGGAGGAGAGTAATTATATTTGGCAGATTCAAACTTTACATTAGAGTCTTGATTTCTTTCTAATTTTAAACATTAAAATCCGATTAGCATAAAATGAATCATTGAAAATGACTAATAATAAAAGAATAACAATATTGATAAAATATTATTCCCAACAATTAAAGTGACTTCATTGAGGGTAAATCGAAAACGAAGGTGAATATAAATGATTTGTTAGTTCAGACATTCTTGTTTCATATCAAAAATATACTTTAATATATCCAACCCCATTGTTTATGTTTTTTTTATCTGTGAACGTTCACTTCTGTACTATTATTTTCATTTTACTCCATTAGGTCTCTTGAGACCTAAATGAATATCAATGGGATATCAATATCAATAGTATTCCTTTTTCTCTTATTGATCATTCACAGTTTCTTGGAAATTTGCGGATGCCTGATGGGGGAATAAAATTGCATCCTGGGAGCAAAATTCTCCTCCTAGTTACTTGTGGTTTGATTGGAGTGATTTTGATTGTTCTGAAATTCAACCCATTAAGAAATATTGTGTGAATTTATTTTTCTTGGCAATACATTTCAAGGTTAGTTAATTGGAAGAATTGAATAAATAGAATAAGACTACAAATTATAATCATTGATATGAGTTACATATTCAACACTAACACATTTAACACTTCGAACAGAAAATTTTGATATGTCAGATATAGTACTCATTTATTTCATTTTTGTATGAGTTATTTAAATATGAACGGTTTGAGATATCGTGAGCGACTTTCACCATTCATTTTCTCATGAAATTTTGTATCGCAATCATGTACCACCTTCTCGTTATAAAAATTAAGTTCAATTCAATATGGCGGACAACAATTTTGGAGCGACAGAAAAGTAGTTTTTTCAATTCGAATAGGATTCTCAATGGAACGTACTGTTGAATAATCCTTGTGGAAGAAATATTAAGATGTTTTCATAATGTTCATGCACCAACTCTGTATATTAATCTTATAATTATTAGTGATGATGAAGAGTAAACTAAAATAATTATCTTTGAAAGTGTTCTCGTGAAATTATTTTATTAGCGTGGGGAGCGCTAGCTCTACATTATTCTTTCCATGAAATCTGAGGACCTAGTCTGCTATTAACTCGAGTAGGATTTTGTAATATTCATTGTATTTCAAATTGATTGTATAATGAAGTGTCGAAGAGCTAGAGCAATGTTTTCGTCGCATTTAAAACGCTAATATAGCAATAATCGACAACAAAATAGGAGAATAACCCTCACATTGTTCATTTTATTCATTCATAGCGTGCCGTATCATGATAAAATAGAAATTCCATCATCTCACCACAATCCTTATTGCTACATTAAACAGCTCAGCTTGAATTTTCCCGTTCAAAGTTTGCATTTGAATTATTATTTTCTTCGCAATAGTAAAATCTTATACTAAAGTATATGGGAGTAAAGCGTTTCTCCCAAATTATTTGTAAGGAATCATAGAACATGCTTTGAATGGCTCAATGATTAACTGTTTATCCTGGAAAAACAGTAATGTGATTTAATTTGAATTTGATTTAATTTAAGAAAAATATTATACATTTTTCTGTCTTTCATTTTGATAGAAGATTCAAATTCTTATAATATTATATCTCGCAGATAAAGAAGACGAGCTGAATATTTCACCAAGGCATTTTTAAAAAAAGTTTCTTCTCCTGAAAATAAATGAAACCAAGTATTGTAGTTCCATTAAAACGACATACTATAATGTTGAATCTGTGTGAAAAAAAATTAAAGTTGGGCTTCGCCTGATAATTATGATGTGCATGAACTACCATTTTAATAATTATACATTATATAAGGTATCTCACTTAACTTGCAACCAACTTTCATAACAGCTGTTAAACATAATTTCTATTGACTATTAGGATTTTTATTAGCTGGTGCATCAATTCCTTTGAAATAAATTCACACTCTACAATTTTCGAAGTTGACTGTTTAATTATAGAGCTAACGCTCGTCACCCGTCGCCTACAAACTAAACTCTGTTAAGTACATTTGATTGGGGAGTGGGGAAGATATTATAACGAGCTGTAGCCTATAATAATTAACTAATTTCAAAAATCATCTCGTTCCTGGAAGATACTGTAACATACTGTATTGTTAATTTGGTATGTGTCTATTGTAATATCAACATTGCTAGCTATATCATCACGATTTTCAAAATTAAACAGTAGGTAGGTTACTTACTTGAGAAATTAAACATATAAAATATCAATTATTCATCCAAATCGTTTCAAACGTATTTGAAACTAGCTTTGTTACTAGCCTAAATTGATTACAAATTCTGTTTTTATAGAGCCTACTCGAAATGATAACATCAATTCATGGCAATAGACATTTTAGCGAGAGGCTATCAATTCTAGACCATAAAGTAAGACTTCTGGAGCTTTACTGAAGCTGTTCAAAACTATTTATAATAAGTTGAGCAGTGGAATTTTATTTTGCGCATGCTTCTCACATGCTTGAGCGTCAAGCTGCATCTCGTAACTAGTGTAGGCATGATGTGGATAGATTGTGCTAGCTTGATAGCATTTTTCAAACCTGGATATTTGAGTTGGATGTTTTCCATGGATTCAATTTCAAAATAGCTCTTATTTCTGAGTGTTCTGGATTGAGTTGGAATAGCTTCAACTAATTTATAATTTAAATAATGGAATAATTATTATTCCAGAATTATTAAACGGTGGTAAAATCTACAAAGTTATCTTGAAACACGCATCTTTGAGTACCTACTCAGCACCATCAGTATTTTTTTTTAATTAAAAGATTCGCCTTTCCTAGATTTAAAATAGCACGCTCCTTTGATTCATTTACTGTCACAATGGATCATGAACCAACTCTTCGCATCTCGCCGATAACTATAACTTTATTCACTGTTCTAAGAAATTTCCTAAAAGAACTGTTTCGAGTATATAAAGTATTATGAATCCTTTTAAAAACGAAAATGGCAACTTGAGCAATACTTTTCAAGTAAAATAATAACATATTTTTGACTTTAACCCATGAGACGTTCCAGATGTTTATAGTCTCATTCCTTGCAATTCTACGTTAAATAATCATTACCTTTGATGGGCTGAAAAAAACTATAATTACTTTGTCTAAGTTGGAATTTAGTATAATCTACACAAATGACACATAATTCAGTATTTTCATGATATTGACGTTAAAATGAGATAGAATGAGTACCTTTATTTTTCCCCTAAGAGGGTGAGTTTAGGTCTTTCTTAGCCAGCTCTCCTTCAATCAATAATCCCATCCTCCAATACAATACTCACTAACCAACTTCAAATTCTATGAATAAATCTGATTGAGAAAAAGTGGAAATCGGATCATTAAACTATACTACAAGCCAAATTGAGGCTAATTCTCCAATAATGATTACTAGGCTGTTGTTAATACTGAACTCAAGCTATTGAATCTACCAACATTTAACAAAAGAAACTCGATACCAAGAATAACTTGTTGCTCTTTTTGTAGAATAAATAGAAGTTATTGATCGATTGATTGATTGAGTACTTTATTTATTTAGATTACAATATATACTGCCTTATACACTTATATACAATAGCTTACAATAAAGCAAAATTATAGATGAATTTACATAATATAGACTAAGAGAATAATTATTGAACTGTATATGATATGAAAAAGCAATTTGTAATATGATGACTATAGATAATTATATTGTTATGCATCTACATATATTGGCGGAGCTTTGGACATATCAATGTCCATTCTTCGGAAAGAATATTAAAAATATCCTCCCCACTAACTCTCTACCAAAACATTAATTTCATTAATTAAACTAAGGATTTATTTATTAATGGAAATATTGTAAAAGTTTCAATTAATATGAATATTTAAGAGGAAAGAAAACAATTGATAAAGTAAAATAATTATATAAGTAGATTAGATCAAATTATTGATTAATAAAATGAAGTAGGCTGAAAGTAGATCAGGGTTATCAACTTTCAGTAATATACAGCAGTATGCAGTGGATAATTAAAATAACATGAGTTTATTATATTATATATACAATTCATTCTATAACATGTTTAAAGGTTTATTGACCAAAGCGAAGCTGAGGTCTTAGTTTCGACTCAATCGGCTTTCATCTGTTTGTTTGTTTGTACCGCAGTTACAGTCGCAGTTATTGTCCGATTTGGATGAAATTTGGTATGCAAGTTCTTTGAAACAAGGCGCAGAAGCGTATGTGTAACAAATTTTGATAAAACCTCTGGTTTTTTTGTAATATTTGAAAAAACCAAACTAGCCTCAATCCAGAAAGGATGTGTCTTTGAAGATACAGCGATTCATTGCCATACTTTTTCGTTACGAGCACATGGTGGGCGAGTCGATTAGACCGTGGTCGTCACTCTGTGCGACACAGGTTCAATTCTCGTTCCTGCCAGATTTTTTTGCAGATAATAATAATATTGTTATATCTTATTCTAATAATAGATCATTATAAAATAAATTATTATGATGAGATAGAATAATTAAATTGAATCATCTTATGATTATTATTAAATTGATTTCACTAATTAATTGGATAAATTATTTTTAAAAAATCTTTATTTTATTGGAGTCCAATACTGCAGTTGTGGAGAAAAATGTGTATGTAAAGGTATAAATGTAATTCTTTTCCTTTTTGTGTAGTTGAGAAGTTGATATTGTGGTAATTATTAACATTAAATTAAAAAGACCAAGAGATTGTCAAAAAACCACAGATTGATTGATACTTAGAAATACCGGTTTCGGTAATTACGCCAGTGTCAATCTCTGATAAACTCTGATAATGACCGAAACCGGTCTTTCTGAGTATCAATAAATCTGTGGTTTTTTGACAATTTCTTAGTCTTTTTCATTTAAAAGGTATGTATTTGATATAAAAGTACTCCTTGATAAGTCCGGTGTCCCTGGAAACAGTGTCTCTAGCACTTTCAATGGAGAAAATAATAGATGACAATCATGGCTAAATCTTCACAATATACTGTTCTTACTGTACTGGCCCTTTTCATCAGATTGAAAGTTGTATTCATGAGCGAGGTCTACTGTTTGCAGAACTACTAGTATTGGTGGGATGGGTGAGGGTTGTCATGTGATTGTTATAGGGCCGGACAGTTTCAGTCATTTGTTCCAAAAGATGTTTTTTTTAAAGTGAGGATGAAGTTCGCTTGGCTCTCGATGGACCTGATAGAAACAGGAAGTGCATTCCATGCACGACAGGCACTGACTGAGAAGGATTTCGTGAAAATAGTAGTTCGATGATTGGGTCACCTTAAAGTACTTTCTCCAGTTCTAGTATGTGAAGCATCTATCCTCCTACCTTCAGAGACAAATTTGAAATCATCTTAAAAATAGTTCGGATTACTGTATTTCAAGATATCTCTAACAAGCTTGACTATTCGAAAACGTCTTTGATCAGGAAGTTTTAATGTTGAACTAGCAATGTGGGCTGGGGTGATATGATCATGGGGTTGGAGAGAGTAGACAAAACGTAGACAATAATTTTGGCAACGCTGTAGTTTATCATTCAGAGTGACTTGAATATCGTTAAGAACAGAATTACAATACATTAAATGTGGGAAGATGGGAGATTGAACCAATAATAATTAAATGTTTCTAGGGAGGATATCGTGCATTTTCTTCAATGCATGCATAGCTGAGAATACCTTTTTACAAGTTTTGTTCACTTGTTCTGACCAGTCAAGAGTATTATTCATAATAATGCCTAAATTTTTAACTGAGCTACAGTAAGGAATGTCATTACCGTCTACACTAATTTTGTGAATCGATTCAAGATCAATATTGTTTATAAGACGAGAATATCCAATTATAATGGGTTGTGTTTTGATGGGATTAAGCTTAAGGCCATTTTTCTTTGTCCATTCAACTATCGAATTGATATCCTGATTCATTATTCCAACTGTTTCATTAATGTTTGTTATGGGACAGCTTAAATAAATTTGAAGGTCATCTGCATAAGTATGGAAGCTGGAGAACTTGATAATGGATAAAAGGTCATTAGCATACAAAGTGAATAGGAGAGGGCCTAAAATTGAACCTTGTGGTACTTCATGCATAACATTTTTCCAATTTGACTTGTTGTCACCAACAGAAACACATTGTTTCCTACCTGAGAGATAGGATTTGAATCAAACTAGGGAGTTCTGACTAAAACAAAGAATAGCTAACTTATTTAAAAGAACTTTATGATCAACAGTATCAATTGCTTTAGAAAAATCAAATAGGGTGAGGATGGTACTTTTTCTTTGGTCCATAGCTGACCTTATATCATCAGTGACACGAAGGAGAGCTGTCTCAGTTGAATGGAATTTCCTAAAGCCTGATTGAAAGTTATGAAACTTTCTATTGTTGTCTAGAACTTTCACAACTTGAGCATGAATGAGTCTTTCTAGCACTTTGGACAATGCAGGTAAAATACTGATTGGTCTAAAATCCTCAACTTTATTGGGTGATGGAACTTCATTTAGAGGGCGAACCAGAGCAAACTTCCAGTTTTCAGGGAAAATGCCTTCTTCAAGTGACTTGTTGAAAATGTATGTAATGGTTGGTAAAACAGAATATAACATCTTCTTGATAAATTTAATAGGAATTTTGTCTACACCTGTAGCATTACTATGAATACGTTGAATTGCTCTGAAAGTGTCTTCTTCTGAGATTGGATGGAAATGAAATTGATCAGTAATTGGTAAATCTAAGTTTGTAACCTGCTCTTCAAGATCATCGATATAATTAGCAATGACAACTTCGTCGCTTTGGTTAGAGTGTGAAACGAAATGGTCATTTATATTGTTCAATGGTAAGTCAATTTGTGGATTCGATTTCTGTTTGCCAAGCCCGAATTCTTTTATTCCCTGCCAAAGTGATTTAGAGTCTTGTCTATTGTTTGTCATACACGAATTCAAGTACCTAATCTTTGAGTTCCGTAATTCCTGTTTAACTCCATTTCTAAGCTCCTATACTCTATCAAACTGTCCAAGTCAAATGTCTTTTTAAATTTTCTATGTGCTTTGTCTCTACGTCCCATCATCTTAAATATGTCTTCAGTCATCCACGGTACTCGTCGTTTTCTATTAATCCTCCTTGTCACATAAGGTGCATGTTTGTCATACAAAGTCAAAGTCTAATTCTCGAAAGTCTTGACCATGTCATCAACTGAGGGTAACGCTTCAATTTGATGCCATGGAGTCTGAGCTACATCAGTCAGGAAGGCGGCTTCATCAAAGTTTTTGAAGCCTCTATAAGTGATAATTTTCTGTTCTGGCTTAGGTATCTTATGGGAAAGTACACAGTAGATCAAATCATGTCCAGAAATAGCTGGGACTGGAATTTGGCCTGCTTGAACAACCTCGTTAGGATCATGTAATGTATATGTCATATATGACATGACAAATATGATGACCTCGTATATGATATGAAAAAGTAATTTGTAATAAAAAAACTATAGATAATTATATTGCTATGCATCTACATAAATTGGCGGAGCTTTGGACATATCAATGTCCATTCTTCGGAAAGAATATTAAAAATATCCTCCCCACTAACTCTCTACCAAAACGTTAATTTAATTAATTGAACTAAGGATTTATTTATTAATGGAAATATTGTAAAAGTTTCAATTAATATAAATATTTAAGAGAAAAAACAGAAATTTGATAGAGTAAAATAATTATATAGGTAGATAAGATCAAATTATTGATTAATAAAATGAAGTAGGCTCAAAGTAGATCAGGGTAATCAACTTTCAGTAATATACAGCAGTATGCAGTGGATAATTAAAATAACATGAGTTTATATTATATATATATATAATATATATATATATATATATATATATATATATATATATATATATATAATGATAATAATAATCAATTTATTTGTTCACATTAATCATACAAATAGAGATGAGCCAACAAACATAGAAAAAAATAAACTCTCCACATAACAATATACAATAAACAACAATATTACACAATTTTGATGGTAAAGGTTACAATATTTCCTATGAGAATTAAATAGCTTCTGATCACTCTCAAACAAGATCACATATCATTTGTCATCAACTGAGGGTAACGCTTCAATTTGATGCCATGGAGTCTGAGCCACATCAGTCAGGAAGGCGGCTTCATCAAAGTTTTTGAAGTCTCTATAAGTGATAATTTTCTGTTCTGGCTTAGGTATCTTATGGGAAAGTACACAGTAGATCTAATCATGTCCAGAAATAGCTGAGACTGGGATTTGGCCTGCTTGAACAATCTCGTTGGGATCACTAACAATGAGAAGGTCAATGAGTGTGTCTGATTCATTAGTATGATGAGTTGGCTCAAGAGGTAAAATAGTCATGTTTAGGCATTGGAAAATAGTAGTCAGTTGAAAGTAGTCAAAGTTATGATTTGTCATGTTCCAGTCGTTGTTCATATCCCCCATAATTAGTATACGGTTATAACAAGGCATAAGAGAAAGCAAGGCATTTTCGAAATCTATAAATCTATTTTTGGTGGACGATAACAGATACCGAGTAATTAATCAGTACTAGATAAGGATAATTCAAGTAGCATAAACTCTGGTCTGGAACAATACTCTTGTTTAGATGTGATTAAAACTTTTGTTTTGATACCACCTTTCACATAAATTGCTACACCCCCACAAGCTTTATTTAATCTATCATTTCGGAAGAGATTATATCAAGGTAATGCAACAAGATTTGATGAAATACTAGGCTTCAAAAATGAATACCAACGAGTAATTAATCAGTACTAGATAAGGATAATTCAAGTAGCATAAACTCTGGTCTGGAACAATACTCTTGTTTAGATGTTATAAATGAATATGAATAGAATATGAATGAGTTGATACCTGGAATCATCGATTTGGATAAATTGACATTTGATGAACTTCATTCAGTCATGTACTGCTCAGTTGTGGCAATTGTGAGAGCAATTGGAATTGATGTATCTGGTGCACAAAGAGTACTCAGGAAGAAAAGGATACCACCTTGGGAAGAGAGACTCTGTAGACAGGTTGATATGCTCAGGAATAAAATAGGACGACTTACTCAATACATGCAAGGTAATAGATCAAGAAAGGTTGTTCATGCTTACCAACAATTGAGAAGAGAAGCATCACATCACACCAACAGGGATCCATTGAATAGAACCCCTCAAGAGATGCTAGATACCCTCACTCAGAAGCTGGCTGTTAAGGCTAATAGGCTGAGACGTTACAGAATATCATTGAGAAGGAAGGAGGATAATTCACGCCGGTTTGAACTCAAATCATGTAATCTTTTAAAGGTTGAAATAAGTTTCAAAAAAGTAAGAAGATTTTCTACAGGGGCCTAAGTGGAGAACAGGTTGAAGATCGAGGAGAGCATCCAAGGCTGAGTGAGGTTGAGAAGTACTGGCGAGGTTTGTGGGCGGGTGACAGGGATCATAATCAAAATGCTTCATGGATTCAGAATGAAAAAGATAGAGTGGCTGGAGCTCAACAAATGCCGAGAATATTGATTGGAACAGCTGAAGTTAAAAATGCAATCTCAAAAACCAGAAACTGGTCTGCGCCTGGACCAGACAAGCTCCACAATTTTTGGTTGAAAAGGCTTCCAATCTTCCATCAATTCATAGCAAGTCACTTTTCCTCATTTCTTGAGAGTCCCAACAGAGTTCCACAATTTCTCCCCAAAGGAGTGACATACTTGCTTCCTAAAAATGATAGAACTCATGACCCTTCCCAATATAGGCCAATCACTTGCCTATGTACACTATACAAGGTTCTCACTGCATGTATAACAGATCAAGTGCAGTCATACTTGAGTCGGGAGAGACTGCTTGCTGATGAGCAGAAAGGTTGTATGAAAGGTGGGCTGGACTACAAGGAGGTTTTGACCATTGACTCAGTGGCAATGGGACAAGCTGTCAAAAAGGAAAGGCATATTCATATGGCTTATATTGACTACCGAAAAGCCTTTGACAGTGTCCCTTACTCCTGGTTGATTGAAGTCCTGTATATTTACAAAATTGACAACTCAGTCATAATGCTGCTGAAGCATCTCATGTCGATGTGGGGACAGTGCTGAAAATGAGAAGTAATGCTGGACAAATCCAGACCAATACTATACCAGTCTGTCAAGGTATTTTCCAAGGGGATAGTTTGAGCCCATTGTGGTTTTGTTTAGCTCTGAATCCATTGTCTGCATTACTCAATTCCACAACACATGGATCCAAGCTGAAGGGAGAAGCAAGAGAAATTCATCCACTGTCCCACTTGATATGATACCTGCAGGTACTGAAAATCAACTGAAGAAAATGCTGGGTCTGGTTAGAACCATTTCTGCTGATATCTGCATGGCATTTGGTCTGGAGAAGTGTAGGACACTCAGTGTTGTGAGAGGTCAAGTCGTGGCACAAATGATTGATGGGGACCTGGAGAGTGCTTTTGCAGCGATGGGGCCAAGTGATGTCTACAAGTACTTGGGCTTTTGCCAGGCTAGACAAATAAACCAGAAGAATGTCAAGCAGAAAATGAAATATACATACCTGACAAGACTGAGGAGACTTTTGAAGACTCAGCTAAATGGCAATAATATGTTCAAGGCCATCAACACTTATGCAATACCTGTGCTGACTTACTCATTCGGTGTTGTTTGTTGAACTGCAACTGATTTGGAAGATCTTATGAGATCAACAAGAGTGCTCCTCACTAAGTTCAGAGCTCATCACCCCTAGGCCTGTATAGAGAGGCTCATATTGCATTTCATAAGAAAGAAAGGTGGGCGCGGGCTCATTGATGTAAAATGGGCTTGTGATAGACAAATCAGAAGCATGAAGACATACTTCATGGAGGAGGAGGGTGGCTTGTATGCAGTGGTGAGAAAAGCTGATAAAGAGTACACTCCACTTAATCTTTCTGAGCTGCCTACTGCGGACTTTAAAACCAACAGACAGCATGAGTGTGAGATTCTGGAGCAATGGAAGTCGAAGCAGCTTCATGGAACACATGCATTTGCCTTATCTCAGCCTGGAGTTGATGAGGAGGCTTCCAATGCATGGCTTTGGCACAGGGACCTGTTTATTGAAACGGAAGGATTTTTGGTGGCAATACAGGATCAAGTAATCGCAACAAAAAATTATCAAAGGCATATAATGAAGCTGCCTATAAATGATGATTCATGCAGACGTTGTGGCTTGGCACCTGAGACTATTCAGCACATCATGTCTGCATGTCAATCACTGGCAGCTACTGACTATTTAAAGCGCCACAATGCAGTAGCTGGGATCTTGCATCAGGACCTTGCTCTGAAGTACCAAATCATCAATCAGAAGCTGCCCTACTACTTGTACAAGCCATCCCCAGTCTTGGAGAATGAGACACATAAGTTATATTGGGATCGGTCGGTGCTAACAGACAGAACAGTTGCTCATAATAGGCCAGATATCATCCTCATGGATGATAAGGTAGCCAAGGAAACAACACTAATAGATGTTGGCATACCATGCTGCCACAACTTGGACCAGGGAAGTACCTTCCCTTGGTTGCTGAGATCAAGGATATCTGGATGCAAGAAAAGGTCACAATTGTTCCTGTCATTATCTCCACGGTTGGAGTTGTAACTAGAAAAGTGTCAGCAAATCTTTGTCAGATGGGAATATCGAAAAGTGCAAAATATGCCATGGAAAAAGCAGTTGTTCTCAGCACAGCATCCATTGTGAGATCATTTTTGAACATTTCAGTTTAGTAATGCACCAAAGTCTTGCCAAAGGCCGACTTTGACTGCAATAAACACTCACTTGTCATATGATGAATGAAATGATAATGATAATAATAATAATAATAATAATAATAATAATAGTAGTAGTAGTAGTAGTAATAATAATAATAATTTCAATTTATTTCATTTAAAGTTACATAGTATCATAAATTATACATACAGTGTTTGTACATACAGTCCTCTAGCTTAGAGTATTCAAATTTCATAATAGTTATACATTCTATAATAATACTACAAATGAAAACATTACTACAAATAATAATAATAATAATAATAATAATAATAATAATAATAATATAATAATAATATAATAATAATAATAATAATAATAATAATAATAATAATAATAATAATAATAGTAATAATAAGTGAGCATAAGTGATAAATGCAGGCTTTGTAACGCTGCAGTAGAAAGTATTCAGCACATAGTTGCAGGCTGCTCAATATTGGCACCAAAAGAGTATTTGAGGCGACATAATAATGTTGCAAAAATAGTGCACCTGAAATTGCAGCAGGAATTTGACTTCTTTGAAGAAATGCCCCCATACTATTCTTACTCTCCTCCTGCATTTATTGAGAGAAACCAGATTAAGATCTATTGGGATGTTCAAATGATCACTGACAGGCAAGTCATTCATAACAAGCCTGACATCCTAATGTTGAACATGAATCAAAAAGAAGCCTTGATAATTGATGTAGCCATTCCAGCAGATGAAAATTGTCAAAGAACAAGAGGTGAGAAATTGAGGAAGTATCAAGAGCTAGCATTTGAGCTCAAAGATATGTATGGGCTCAATAATGTTAGAATAATCCCAATCGTAATATCTGTGAATGGTCTGGTTCTTAATTCAACAGTGGAGAGCTGTAAGGCTATTGATGTCTCAGAAACTCTGGTAGGGAAAATGCAGAAGTCTGTTCTGCTTGATACAGCTCGCATAGTACGCCAAACGCTCCATCATATTTGGTAAAATACTCCATCAATAATAGAAAATAATGCCAAGAGGTTGCATAAATTTTGCCCCTCTTCGCATAAGCTATCCGCAACTGCGTGAAAAAGAGAGTAATAATAATAATAATAATCTGGTGTTGATTGCCTTATTCTATTCAAATGAAACACAAAAATATTCGAACTTATGTTCGTGATTAATTTCATAAATGTTTATACTGTAATGTTCATTTGAAAGTGACATGATACATCAAGTTCCACAAAAATATCCACTAAGAAAGCATTAAGACTTGTAAAATGATAGTTATGAGTGTGTCTTGGGACTTAAGGGAGATGAAACCTACCTCTGTGACGAAGTTCACGCAGTATTACTTGAAGACTGAACAAAAATAATTTAAATAGTTACTGCTAGTCATGTTGGATAAAAATTTCCTCAGTAGTCTACAGTATTCTGTTCCTGAGTGACATACTAATTCAGATTGTAGAATGAAATTACTTTCATTTTATACTAGGTTCTGTTATGATACGGTTATTTCTATGATAATTATTAAAACTTTTTATAGGTTGAGTTACGACTGCGGCAATATTATGAAAATTGTGTTGACATTGTATGATTCAGAATTATTAGGGCTGGCTTGAAAGGATGGGATTGTGTATCGTCACACTCAATTATTTAGAAAGTCTAGATGAGTAGGAAGGGTCAGTCTAATTATTGAGGACAGCCCGAATATACATATATAGAATTTGGTATAGCATTGGGAGGAAGGGTTCCTAAATGATAAATTGATTGGTGATTTTATTAAGGGATTCTGTTGCGTTGGCTAGAGGAGTAGTGGTGGCATTGGGAGGGGTGGGGCAGAGAAGGGGCTAATTAGAACCTAGCAGCAATCAAATGAAGCCAGTCACCAACTCACTTCACGGTTGCCCAAATCTGAACCTTACTCTTGTCATTAAATAAATCATTTCAAACGAAAAAATCCATAGCGTGGCACTCTCGCACTACTTTCTTTGCCGTTACAATTTTCTCAGTTTAACAATTTCACGTTGTTTTTCTCAGTAAATTCGATATTTTGTTGTAAGCACTTCCAATAATTCTTATTGAAAACGGATTATTGAATATTTGATTTCCTGTCTCTATTTGTGATTATCATTTCCAATTAATATAGACATAAGTCTGTTTAAATTTGAAAATATCAGAACAAACATCAACGGGTCATTCAATTAATTAGCCACAACCCACACAATGGACTATACTGAGCGAATGACTCATGAGATATTATTTCAATTGATTATGCTTCATGTCTTTCAATGATTTATATACGTTGATAATCTTACATTCATACCTTATCTTGAGCGCGAAAATTCAAAATGAAGAATAAAAATTCTCAGGGCTGAGATTAATTAATAAGATTAATCAATAAAGCTTGTTCATAAAAATGCGAGTTTGATCGAAATTGTCTGAGCGTATCACTGAGTGTTAAAGTAATACAGTAGAACCTCGATGATTTGAACATCTATAATTCGTAGTGAAAGCTCGGTCCATTGAAAAATCCCCCGTATTACAATAAAGCAATGTATTTCGGTCCCTTCCATAATTCGTATAAAACTGGCTTATCTTCGACCTACAAACTTGTAGTTTTGTCTGCAAAAACTATCTATAATTTATATTTTCTGGATTTATATACATATACCTTGGAAAAGGAAGACAATTTATTACAGAGTACTAGTATATTAGCGCTAATTCTTCAGAGGTCATCAAATGGAAATCACATAGACTGCCAGATGAAATTATTGTCTATTGACTAAGTATTCAGTTCAATTCAGTACAGTATTGGGGTCGGCCTGAACAATTTGTTAATCAGTTTCTGAATGTTATTTGAATCTTAATGTGTGCTAGTCCACCGGAAACGAATTCCATGCGATCAAACATTTAAAATTGAACGAAAAAATAATACGATTGAATATTTAATTGATATGTCAATTAAATTTATTTTTTCATTTTGAATTCTAATGATTGGCTTATATTACGCGTATAACTATTTCAAAATTGTTTTTCATTTTTATCCATTCTATTTATGTTTGTTTCTAAAAATTCAAATCTTTTCATAATCACCATCCACAGTTAGCCTCTTCCTCCTCCTCCTCCTCCTCCTCCTCCTCCTCCTCCTCCTCATCCTCCTCCTCCTCCTCGTGATCCTCCTCATCTTCCTCCTCCTCCTCCTCCTCCTCTACTTCTCCTACTTTTTCTCCTAGTCCTCTTCAACTTTTCTCAATAATTCGTACCCCCCATAATTCGTGGTAAACGCCTGGACCTGGTCCCCCTAACTACAAATTATACACTGTTAATAGGTTCCATTGTAAATAGTTTGTTGAAATAATAGCCCAAGTGAACCTTACAGTTACAAGTAACATACTGTAACAACATTATGATGTTGGGGATCTAATGAGGTTTAATGAGGAAGCATGCCTTGAGCAGAGAAACTAACATGTATAGCGGATCTTTCTCATGGTAGCTTGATGGTAGCATGGTAGCTCATGGTTCCATTTATCTGGTTTGTCTGCCTGAGCACACTGAGAACAGCATAATATATTATATTCGGTTTAAGGGACCAGCCCTTTGTGTGATTGCAGGATGCCAAAATGGCGAATATCCACCACCACCACCTGGCTGGCATACATCTGCTGCCTTACTTCTCCCCCCTCCAACCGCTATCAACCCTCACCCCCACACCCCAATTACATTCAACCACCAGAACAAAACCTCGACCAGTTCACATCATAAGGCCAAATAATGAGCACGCCTATCAGCTTCCTTCCCTTTTATATTATTATTATTATTATTTTTATAACGTTACAAGTTTGGCAAATGTGTATTTACCGAACGAATATAGTTGTGGTGTGGACGAGTTTAGTATAAGCAGCCAGGACCGACGACTCTATTTTTGTGGGTTAAGTGGAATTGCCTCAATTTCAACCACATCACTTTTTATATTATAAAGTGTAAATAAAAGGCATCTATCTATCTATCTATCTATCTATCTATCCATCCAAAACACGGAAGTGACCTGAGAAAAATATCTTGATCGGCCGAGATTCAAAACTGGGGCCTCTGGTTCACAAAGCCACTCAGCCACTCAAAGTGATAGCCTGATAATGATAATATAAGAAGTGTTTGCCTGATCTCTCTTATGAGTTACGATATGTTCAGGTAATACTTGAGAAAATATGATCATATTATGAGGAATATCTGTCTCAAATTATTTTAATTTGGACTAGTAAAATATACTCAAAATCTACTTTTTCGACGGAAAATATAGTACGTAACTCTTTCCGGGGAGGTGTTTCTGGAGTTTTTTTTCTCTGACTTAACTATCATTAGAAGTCATGTCAGATGACATATTGTGACCTAACAACTCAAACATCAGACCTGAGTCAGCCAGATCACATAGAATCACTATTTAGAATTCAGAATTTTCGAAAATTTACTGTTGATGGGGGGAGAATTGCAGGCAATCATCACATTGAGTTTGTCCAGCAAGTGGATTGTTTTTCAAGTTATCTACTCTGGTTGCAGTAATAGGGAAGCCATGAGCAAAAAGCGAGCGGAGGAGGAGAATGCAAAAGAAGATCAACGACTAAGTTTTTCAAAACGGAAGGGAGCCCACCCTAACCCTACACTTAAACTGTCACCACCCTTTTGTTGTCATTCAAACGGCAAATAAATTTCTTCATCTTGCGACTTCGAGCTCGAGACCTATTTCTTCGAAAGTATTTTCCTTTAACCAACACCAGAGAAATCGCTGCAATGTAACCACGTCTTTCAATAAATTTTTGCACTTACAGTTGAGGCTTTCCTTCTTGAAGAAGCAAAAACGATAACGAAGCGTAATTCAGTTTCACATAGTTAAAAGTTGAGGAGAACAATTTCAAGAATCAAGTGGTACTCTTTTGAAAGTTGTGTAATTCTGAATGATTAAATAAATTATTTAAATCTCCTGTGGTTTGACTATAAGCATCGGAATATTTGACCATAAAAATTTTAATATTAGTAAGAAGATCTTACAATTTTCAAAGACCCGATTTATCTCTGTTATTGGGAGCTTGAATTTCCTTTTTTCAACTGCATGTTTCTGAAGCAGCTCTTTATGATCACACTTGTAAATGTATATTATGCCTCAAAGAATTTCAATCAATAACTGTACCTTGTGCTCAATACAATGCATCTCAGATTATATTTCATTATATATTACTGAAAATATTTCGGATATCAGATGGTAAGAAGTATTTGCATGTAGCTACTTCGAAATATGATACTAATTGGGAGAAATATTCAATAACTTAGAGAGAAATTGAACTATAGATATTTACACTTTCTAATTATAAAAATGAAAATACGAATGAATTCCTAATGAACTTTCAAATACAAGTTTAAATCTATATAATGATAGTCCAATATAATTATATCCCAATGGAATATCAGGCTTGGCTTATGAGGTAACAAGGAAGGAAAAATCTATTCTGATGTACAATAATAATATGAAGAGAGAACAAGTGATCCAGAATTTCTTTCCACTCTTAATAGTTCAAGAGATTGAATATTCGATTTTTGCAATAGAGACTTCATAAAGCAGAAGCGAGAGCACTCAAGACTGCTGATCACAGAAGCGATGAAATCCAGATTGCACAAAACAATCTACTTCTCAATAATACATGATAAATATATTTCTTAAAAGATCCAACTTTCGAATGAAACTGTAAGCCTTCACTTCAACACCTAGCTAAATTCATTTTTCGTTTATTTCTGTCAGAACCCACACCAAATATTAAGCTATCAATATCCCTCAGAAAGTTGATGCAATTAAACAATCATTGAAATTCGAACTTCTTGAAATAATTTCATCAGCACTTATGACATGAGCAAGAAGAATGCTGTAATGTTTCTTAATCACTACAACTTTGCATGAAATTGAATCAGCTTATGTGTTATTCTTCGATTGGAATGTCATTCTCGTACCTTTTAATATCATTAGAATAAATAGTTATGATCCTATTTTATCAAGCCAGCAATACCTATATGTGGTATTTTAGTGGGAAAGTTTGTGTGTCTCTATGTATGCTGTCGAATCTCGAAGATTGCTCAAACTATTTTAGTGGAATTTGGAATATTGTAGGTTTGTTACAAAAACTATTTTAAGCCGTGTTTTATCTCTGGAATAATTCGCATGGAGGACCTTAAAAACGAAATACGTACTTGCCTATCAATGAACCTATCCTGACCTAGACTCAGATTTGCATCGTCTTTTGTGAACGAGAGAAAGAGCTACATTGAGTGTGGGGAAATGAAAGATTATAACAGTTATTGATGAAACACCATTTTTTGGAAAACTTGATTTGCTGAACAACTGTTGAGCTGCTGTAAAATTTTCAGATTTTTCATTACACTGACGTGGAGCAGTGTGGAAAATCGTGATAAATCAGATTCTCTATGTTGTAGTTTAAATACAAGGTATTATGCACAGTATGTAACTCTTCAGAAAATATTACAAAAAAATTGAATTTTATTCTCCTTTTCTTCTCAATTTCATGTTACTGTGTACAGGATACGAGCGGATCTTGGCCCCCTGATATTATGCATTTCAGTGGATTTTTTTCTGGTTTAACTAATTGATGTTGAATAAATAAAATATTTATCCAGAAAGGGCAGGAAAAATTCTGTTACGCTACTTGACGGTCAACCGTAGCCAACAATGGCAACGGGCCGACTCTATTTGTGCAGACAATTCCCACGAAACATCTAGATGACTGAAATGACCAACATGATGATGATGATGATGATGATGATGAGGCGCCAGGAGAGACCACCCGAGAGAGCTGAGAGAGTTGCGATCCTCTCTGCTTGCACACACAAAAGTTTATTATCCATCTACTATTTATGTAAAATAGACGTCTACCTCCTACTTCTACTTCTCCTCTCCCTCTTATGACTCCTCGAACCACCCGACACCCCTCTACTATCTTAAGCAGCATAAAGTCGTCCTTTTTGTCTAGCCATACCTTCCTCGATATAACACTATTGTACTCAATTAAAAGCGACGAATTTGAAAAATCATCAACTTGTACAACAGGTTTCCAATACTTTGATATTATAAATAAATCAATTTAATCAAGTTAATCTCATGTTTTATAATGAATTGAATAGGCTCTGAGGTAGTAGAATTTGATTTTCTCTGCTGATATTGCCCTCGTAAGTGAATATTAGTGAGCAATAGAAATTACTTCGATTTCATCAGTTCCATGATCAATTGAGAGTTACTGAAATTCATGACACATTATTTCTCAATATAATTAAATTGTAGGTTAATAGATTGACCCATTATTTGTATGGGATTTCGTTCTTGGTATGTAGATAATAATTATTGATAATTGTTAGGTAGTCTAACCAACATTAATACTTTGTCTGGGCCACCAAATATTGTCTACATTATTTTCCCTATAAGTTAAAATATTACCTTACATAGAAATCCAACATAATATCCAATAAATGATTAGTATAAAATGAATTCCTCAATATTAGATTGATTTATGATAGGGAATAAACCAAGCAATGGTTCCGTGGACCTTTACGGTTGTTCAAATTGGCAGAACAAAATGTTTTCATCGCATTCTTCAAAAACGTGTTTTAATAAAGTCATCTTCCATATCTATAAAAGGCTAAGCCCCGACAGACTGAAATCACACCACAGCCCAAACTACCGAGCCTAAAAACTTGAAATTTTGCACAATTGTTTATGGTAGCCTCAAAACATCCACTAAGAAAGGATTTTTAGAAATTTGCCCCCCTGAGGGAGCTAGGGCCCCCCAAAAATGTTGTAATTTTTAACCGCTCAGCAACTGTCATGAGAAACTTCTTTGTTCAGCTACGAAAAAATTAGATCTATGCAGAAAAATACCGATCAGAAGCACAAGGGGGTTTAGGAGAGGGCATTTTTTAAAAATGTTGATGAAAAATCACACTACAGCTTAAACTAATTGGCCTACAGAATTAAAACTTTGCACAAATATTCTTCAAACATGCTAGACGCGCACTAAGAACGGATTTTGAGATATTTTCCTCTAAGGGTTTCAAAGGATTAAAAAGGATCCTATTAAGTAAGGTTATGAACATGGGAAGGTGAACGCCATATGGAACTGAGGTAATTGGCACATGATATTCTAAAATATGTTGTAATCATTGGAAATCTTGAAATAATCTTGGCCAGTTTGGTTTGCGCCTTCTATCAGCTGTAAGCTTATATTATGGAGTCTCATATCACAGTATGCTCATACATTCCGATTAGAACAGAGCACAGAGATTTTCTTTGGTTAGGAGTTTGTTGATAATTATTTTTTCAAATTCAAATTTTATTGCCATCAAAAATTACATTGAAAACTTTCTTAATAGACAACGAGATACAAAAACAAAATGTCAAACATATACATGCATATTTATTTGTAGCACGGCCAGAAAAAGACAAACTTGAGTACTAACCGTGAGTTCATTCAATATAACTTCCATCATATGTATATTCCACATATATATATATATATAATATATATATATATATATATATATATATATATATATATATGTATATATTTATTTATTTATTCATGAATAAAAAGTATGAGTTGATGAGAGATGTGGAGTAATTCCTTATATTTGATTCAAATGGTTATTCATATTGTAGTAGTCGGGATCACTGCAATCAAAAGTTTTTTATTCTGTAGCTAATGAATTTCATACATATTGATTGTCCATAATGTATCCAGTGTCCATAATGGAAGTGATTGAAGTACTCAAAATTAATGGCTGACTGGTCCCTCATAGAATTTATAGTATTCCTGGTGATTGAGCCTGTCTTTTTCAGCGTTGACGTATTTACAACCAGCTTACCCGGCGAACTTCGTACCGCCAAAAAGTTAATGTATCTCAAGTCACACTAATCTTGACTTTATTTGGTGAATCATGAAATTAATCTGACAATCAATATTTTCATTTACATCTCAATACGGACTTCGCATCCTATGTGCTTAGTCATGCAGCATTCATTATTCTGAAAACATATTCTTCTCAATCAATTGATAGTAATATCTATCAGTAAAGTGTTGAATTAGAAAAATAGATACGTTGAATCAGTGTTTCAAAGATGAATTCAATGTTTTCATAGTTGTTGATAATTGTCAATAGATGGTCCAGGAGAATATGCGATGTACGATGAATCACACAGAATTCAATATTCTTTCCATCTCCCATTTTAGAATGAATATAAGCTAAGTTAAATTCAAAAAACTTGTAAATTATTCTGTCATTCTTCAGTAGTTAATTAATGCAATATGAACAACTCTCTTTCATGAGGTGAATAATTTTTTCAACATTTTCCAGTTTCTCAATGATAGGGGAATGATAATTATCTGTATAGGTCTTCTAAGGAACCAATATCTACAGCTGGTACCAATCAACTACACTTCAACTCCAAACTATCGTTTTAATACCTGTACACAATTTATCACAGGTTGACGTGTTTATTACAGCTGGTAACTTTAGATGCTAAATCATATTATCACAATATGATCTTGAATCATGATCATCTTTCCGTTCTTCGGTAGCCGCTCGGCCGACAATTTCGAAAACATAGGTTTGTAAAATGGATTAATAAATAATTATTATTAGCCCACCTTTTAAAATTTCTGTTCAGAAACCATCCCCAATATTCACACAACATATTCCCAAGTTTGATGCCGTTATGTCAAGTAGTCTTCAAGTCTATAGGGAACAAACACACAAACAGACATTCATTCTTATATATATATATATATATATATTATATATATATATATATATATATATAGTATATAGATTTACATTCGACTCAAACAAAAGCCTCTCTGAATGGAGGTAGAATGATAAGGTTGACAACTTTCAGTTCTGTTGTTTTAACATTTTTTTTTAAATCACTTTCAAAAAGCTCATGTAGTATTTACTTATTGTGTTTGAGACACTTCTGGCGCTATCATAGTTTCACCACTATTCTGTTCCACAGTCGTATCTCTTGCAGTCGTTAACTATATTATCTATAATAAAGTAAAGAGCTGGCTTTACGTACACGTACGGGATAGGAAAATGCATTATGTTTGACGCATCATCACGTCTGAACTACTGAACTAATTAACTTTTCAATTCTTCAAAATTTCATTACGTCAAGTTTTCAGTTTGACAAGTTTTAAAATAGATCCTTGCGGAGCACAGGTTTCTGCTAGTTAACACTTTTACGATATTTCTGCTATTGGATATAGTTATAATATTGATTCATTCACCCCTCGGGTGTTATGTACGAAATTGAGCAGTATTTCAAATATCAGCTTTCAATTCCCACCCTGAAATAGTTTTGCGAAAATCAGTTAATATAATATATGAGCATAGTGAATCTAACCTTCTACTATTTTAAAAGTGAGTGTCAATACATGAGAAATTGGCTATTTTTTTAAGTTTGACGTCACGTCTCTATGGATAGCAACGAGCGAATGTAAGATGCTTGGAAGGGTGGTAGATGTGCTTAAGCTCATGTGAATGTCATATCAATGTTGAGTGAGATTTAAGAAGTAAGATGTAACATCAGACTATACGAACTCAAGAAGCTCTCTCATCCCCATTCTCAGTATCCCTCCACTAGAGAATGCTTTTCCTCCCGTCGGACTTAATTATTCATTTTTCTATCAAGCAGTACTTTGTAAGACTATCCCCTATCCCCTAGAAACACTCACTCATATCCACTGTCTTCTGATCTGCTAAAAAGTGGTAGGAACACCTCACAAATATGTGCATCGATCTCAATTATTGGGCTTCCAAATGATTAATACTTGTCCAGTTTACACAGCAAACGAGAACAGTGATTGCAAGGTATTTTTTTCTCAATTTCAATTTATTGCCAGTTAGAATATTCAAAACATATTACAAACTCTTTATAATATGACATATCATTAAAAATATAATTAAATAAACATAATTACTCATACATCTACTTGAATAAAATTAAAATTAAATATAAAATCTAGGCATCACCAGCAAAAAGAAAATCTTTGCCCGCTGGTGAGAGAGTTGCAAAACAGTAAAAGAAAAATATAATATTTCGAAATAATGCAGAAAGTTAAGGTAAAATTCAACTAATGATTACAATAGAAACTTTATAACAGCAGAATCATAATAAATCGAACATTCATGAAATGAAGTCTCTATTTTAGAAATACATAAGAGTTAAGGCCAGAAGTAAACGAACAGACTGAAGTAAACGAACAGAGGAAATATTTTTCCACAGGTGCTCAGGTTATCGAATGTTGCGTCCGTCTGTCTGCGTATGTCTGTTGACGATTTGAATTGCTTCAAGGGCAGTTTTCTAAACGTCTGCATGCCTACGTTCCACATCGCGCATGTGCGTAAGCGCTCTTCTATTTCTGCGGTGTATAATATTGAAGAGAGCGAAAGTATTCAAGGTAGCATCATGGTTCTCTGTAGTGAATAAGAGTGTATCATGGTGGAGCTTCAAGAGTGTTGAATGAAATTAATGCATGTGTTTAGATGATGAGATACAAAGTGTGTGCCACCATGGGATTACATACATTAAATGCAGTAATCTCAACCTTGAATCTACCTTCGCCATTCCATCTACATCAGTGTTCTTGACATGAGTTGCCTTTTACATTGAGTCTACTGTTGTGGTATGAGTTACAAGGGTGGACCACAGAAACTGGGAAGAATATTTCTTCACTCCTTGGCTGGACCTATATTGGAACCGACTTGTTCCGTCCGTCAACATGATCAAACTACAACTGTTTCATCCCCACTTCTCCCTTCTGACCATCTGCAACCAAAACCCTAAATCAATTCCATATAAAAATGGACGGATGGAAGAAGTCAGCCGTAATGTAGGTCCAGCGTCATTTGAATGACGAAAATTTGTCTGACTCTCAAGAGTTGATTTTCTCCTTAATTACTATTAGGGACTCAACTACTTATTCAAATGGGAATTTTCAAAGAGGAATCTCTCCCTTCTGAATCACATAAGCTCGAAATTATAGATCCTTCACGCTTGATCAGCTGCCAGGCTTAATCAATTATTGTGTGATACAAAAAAGTCTGATTTCTACTCGCTAGACCAGACGTTCACTAAAATATCCTCGTTCAGCTATTTTAAATTCATCTTCATATTTTGATAACTAATCCCAATTATCTGTTCCAACGATAATTTCCGATGAATAATTTCCTACATACCACATTTCTCACATGTTCAGTTTCATGATAATTAAGTAATAATTTATTAACAATAATGCGTTTTATTATTTTTCCATTATTGCTATACATGATATTTTAGGATTGGAAAATTATTGAAAGAGATGGAAAGTATTTTTCTTATTACATATGATTATTATGATTTATACGCTAATCAATCACTGATCGATCATAGTAGTCCAGTCAAATGGTCATTTTTCAGCAAACAGCACTGAAATGAATATGCGGTATCCTTGAGTTTCAAAGTTCTGCAAGTGTATGACTAAGGTTGTTTGAAGATTTGCTGAAGGCGGCTGGCCGGTTGAAGGTATCGTTTCAGTACGGTACAAGTGACTAGAAACGTGTAATTTTTTCTACTAACAAAGACCGGTCAAATATATTGAAGAAAGGATTGTTTACTTGCCAAAATGAAGAAGGGAATTTTCAACAATCAGGGAACTTGGGAGACTGGACTAGGTTAGTAATTTGAAGTTTCTAGCCACTGTAGCCCACATTTAGGTGATGTGGGAAATTCATACTTGCATAGAGGCTTATGTAGGGTTGGTCATGGCATAGAAGCCGGTAGGCCTTTCTCAGTACGGCTTCTTCAAGAAGATGTTCATTCAAATGCACTTATAATTCACCTGCACCTCAATACACTGTGTTAGGCCCAATGTATTTATTATCTTACTCTACATATATTATGTTTCTTTCAATGAGGAAGACCTATGAATGTATTGTTCCAACCCTTCTATTCGTGTATTTTAGAGAATATGAAGAATTTTATGCAAATATATTGCATATTTAATTCATTAAATTTCACTTCATCTACTAATAGGCCTTTTTTACATTAAATTTTAGAGAATATGTGTTATACTCTCTGAATGAATAGGTATTTCTTATCATTCTGTCCACAAGATTTAATTAGAAATGCCAATCAAGATTGACTTTGCAGGTATATTTTATATTAATTCATTTTTCAATTAGCATCCATTCAATTTATTATACCCATAGAATTTGTTCTGTCAAACTTCATCACGCTAAAATTAGATCAATTTGATATAGAGTTCGGTCCCATTTACTTAGATAGTCTGACCTCATCAAGTGTGTGAGCCTTGCATTGCTGTTGAGCTGATCGATTTTTTGGAGGAAATAATATTCAAGAGAAATGGGTTTGCTGGCAAGTTGGTAGGTGTGTAGGGCGGAGGGAAGTGGCAAGGAGTTGGTGGCAGTAGGGTAAGTAGTAGGCTGGTAGGGGTTAGGGTATTAGGTGGTAGTGGGTAGGGAGTAGGGGGTAATGATGCCGAATATCGAGCAGTGCTATGTTGCGTTTGCGTTAAGCAGCTACTTATCAAGTTGGGCCTGCATTATTTAGTCGGCAGTACGATTTGCAGCATTGATCGAAAGCTTTTTTCACACTCTGCTGGAATCGGGTCTGCTTGTGTCAATTATTTACAAGTGATTGCTCATCAGCCACTTAATAGCAGCCCGGACTGGCTTTGCCCAACCTACAATTCTGGTCGAAAAACGATAATTACATTGCAATGTGTCCTGATGGAAATAACTTCAGCCTATTGTTTACGTAGTTATCGACAAGAAAATTATTTATTAACACAACGACATTTATTAAAGCACTATTTCAGTATCAGCTGATATTTAAACAGCTAGATTATAGGCTAACCATTGACAGTACCCTAATTGCATTGTAAAAGACTCGAATTGTCACCTTTATGAAAAGTCCACAGAGACCAGCAAAGTGGCCTTTAGGTCTCAGCCTATTTCTTCAAATATTCATAACCAAACTACTTTTTTCCCAAGATAACCAAACAATCATCAATAAACAATCCATTTTTCTGATTGAGCTCCGTTTATTCTATCGATATCAATCACGAATCTTTTATTACACTTTCTTGTTTTCTCAAATTCATTTATTTATTTCAAATTCATTTATTTGCCATAAAATAATACAGAATGATAAAATAAATATTTTAACTTACAAAATGGCACTACCGGCAAAGAAAACTTGTGCGCCGACAGTGAGTTTGAACAACTAGGTACAGCAAACATGTCAATAGAAAAAAAGAACTAATTCAAACCACTAGAATAAATAAAACCATGGAAACCAGGTCACATCTCAACACCCACAAACGATAAGAAAAAGTAACAAAATCATAAGCAAATGACAAGCTCAAAAAGACGAATTCAAGGAAGCCATGACAAATATTTTTTTTAAATTTATAACACAAGAATGAAACACTACATAATGGATATAGACTATTTAAAATAAGCATTTATCCTAATCCAATCCAGTATAAGATTCATTATGGGTTTTTTAATTCTATTAATAATGAATTCAGTTGGGACTTTATTTATAAACAAGTAACACTGATATTCAAACTGACGTCTACATACACTTAAGCTGGTAAAGTCAATATCAAACTGTAATGGATTGGAGGGACGCAAATTATATGGATCATTCCTTAAGTGCAGGATAGCATTATATAAATTGTTTGATAGACAACTTTCAGATAGTAAAGGGGGAAATAATTTGAATAAAA
This sequence comes from Nilaparvata lugens, assembly GCF_014356525.2. Taxonomy (NCBI): domain Eukaryota; kingdom Metazoa; phylum Arthropoda; class Insecta; order Hemiptera; family Delphacidae; genus Nilaparvata; species Nilaparvata lugens. The sequence continues at coordinate 46,262,438 of NC_052518.1, forward strand.
CATGATAATAAAGAATCGATGAATGCCTAGAGTTGAAATAGTTTGACTACAACATTTTCGGTCTTGATCCAGCTCTCAATTTTTGTTTTAAGTGCTTTAGAGGGTTTTATTTTTGTTTTATATAAGATAACAACTTTTTTACGAATCGGTTAACTATATCATCCAAGTCAGTAGAGGCGTCCATATTAGAAAGTTCATCAACCCATGTTTCCTCCTTCATCAAATCAATGAGTTTGAAATAATTTTTTTTCTTTGTAATGATTTAAGTTGTTTGGTTTATTAGGTGCCTGTTTGCTTATATTAATATGGAGAGTTATACAAAAATGATCGGTTATCGAAGTTTTATGAATTATTCCTAGAATGTTTTCTTCCCCAATTTTCGGACCTTTGTAAAAAATGTGATCAATACAGGTTTCAGAATTATCATTTACTCGTGTTGGCTTGTTTATGAACGACTTGAGACCGTTTATTTGCATTAAACTGATATATTCATTTGAAGTTTTAGTATTTTGTAATAGATCGATATTCAAGTCACCCAGCAAAATAATTTCTTGTGTCTTATCAATGTCTCTCAGTTGCGTATCAAGATCAGATAAGAAAACATCAATGTCAGCGGCTGGAGATCTATACACTGCTATTAAATTTATAATTGAACCATTCATTTGCAGTCTTATTGAAAGAGTATCTGCTCCCCTATTTACATGAGTGATTTCATCGAATAATATACCATTTTTTATAAAAACACATATACCATTACAGTTATTCAGATGACCTGGTTTACTCAGTGCAGTGAAACCATCTAAACTATAATCGAAGCTCTTATTCTCATTTATCCATGTTTCTGATAAAACTATAATATCATAGTTTAGTTTACAATTTTGTAAAGTATAACAAAACTCATCAAAATTCTTTCCTATGCTTCTAATATTCATATGAATAACCTCCATTTATGAATTCTCCTTCTATTATCGTATATTATACTCAGATGATTTATTTCTCACTACTAGAGGTTTCATACATATATATTTGAGAATTGATTATGAAATTGAAAAAGTCATTAAAAAAAAGAAACATAATAGACATAAGTTAGCCAATGCTGTCCAGTACATTGCGAAACTTAAAACAAATCAATATGTTGCTTGACCATAAACTTCGATTGGAGAATTTGTTTTTGCTAATTCGGTGAGTTTATTATTCGCAAAGAAACATTGGAGGAAATTAACTTTAAATAATCAAATTATCACATTTAAAAATTTTGTTTTGAACCAATATTGTTCTAGAAACACTCATCCCACTTTATCCCCTCAAAATTCTACGTCTACTCGATCATGGTATATAAGTGAATGGCATATTTCGTATTTCATAGGGTACTCAGAGTAGGTCCACCTGTTGAAATATGGTAACTTATATTAATAATTTGAAAATACAGCGGGATTATAATTCATGATCAGGTAGAGCTAGCAGACTGTTGGGTGCAGAGTCTCAGTCGTCTCGGCTAACCTGACCATCTGCGAGTTGTAAGTGGCTTGCTTCATTCTATAAACATTTTCACCGGAGAGCAAATAATAAGACTACCGAGTTTTTAGAACCTCACCGGGGGTGCCTCACCGGGGGTGCCTCACCGGGGGTGCCTCACCGGGGATGCCTCAGAAGTGCGAGTTTCAATTTGTCTAGTGTATGAAACTTTACTGCATTTTCCTAGCGTTCCACAGAGTTTTTCTGCATTTCTTATATTTTTCAAGAACTTATTAATGTTCAAATTTAATACAGAAATGCACCTAGAGTCTAGAGAGATTATGTGGAGAGAGGTTCAAAATTATGCCAGAGGGTTTCCAGGGATGACTGCACTTGAAAGTATAAACTCCACGTTCAAGTTGGTAAGTGAATATTCTCACATACTATTTTGTGAAAATGGTCACTTGGAAAAATAATTGTCATAAACGTAAAGTTATTTATATTCTTTGCTCTCAATAGTGATTAGAGAAAAGCAAGATGATCAATTTTATCGAATTCATTCGGAAAAAAACAACTGTATGTAAATACATCCATGAAATAGGAACGATCTAATATAGAAATAAAATTCTTTCCAGCTTCATCTATAAATTAGACTAGTAATTCCAAGATTGTGTTCTTAGTCAACTGGTGACTGAATCAAGCCTGAAAATCTGTATGCGACTATTTGACGGTATGAAGCAAGCTCATTATGAAGAATGCATGCGATCGAAACCAGACACACAATATGTACCTGCTAAGGACTTCTCTCGCAAGTGATGCCCTCAGTCGCAACGGTTCTATACCGGACTCACCAAACCTGTGATGTATGTTTTCGTTTTCTTCATAATTCTTAGAGAGAAGTTAAATAATACGAAAATGCAATTTTGACAAACTTGAAGTCGACTGGTAACCACAGACAACCGACGATACTGAGTTATGAGAGTATAGTAAGTTGAAGCAAATCTATTTTTGAAATTACAGATGATTAACAAAGTCCAGTTTGAAAAATGTGACAACTTATTAAGCTTGCTATTCTCTCACTAATGAAATTGGTGATTGAGAAGTATATTTGTAGGAATTGGTGAAGCTCGCCTGTAGCAGTCACCCGTCCCTTATATTCAATCGGAAGCACTTGTCCTCACGGATCAATGCTTGTTCAACTCTATACTGTCGCATAGTAAAGCTAAACCAAGCTATTTAAATGAATAATTTGAATAGAATAATTTCCAAAGTGAACATTGGCTGTAATAAGGTCGTTGATAATAAACATGTTGAACAATAATAGTATAGAAAAGCGCTGGTTGTGGGCAGATCAGAGAGTCAATAACTATGGTTTTATTAAAGTGTTTTGTAATTTTGAACGATGGCAAGAATAACCTGGCGTCTCATCAGCTACATGATTTACGGTTTGTTTATCCATCGTGGCTTGATAAAATAATTAGGCCCTCCCATGTTGAGCCCATGTTGGCCCTAGGGCCGTGTGGGATGGAGGGATGCTGTGCTTCGTGCAGTGCAGTGCAACCTATAATTTGCTGACAAAAACCTGTCTCTATCTCGCTCTGACGGATGGAATGATTATTATGATAGGATCACATCAATCGCTTGTCGCCAGCTCATTCTCCAATCTGACGAAGGTGTCCAGTCGCTAATTGTTATAACAGCAATCCTCAATCTTTAATCTTCAATCCTCAATCCTCAATCATCAATCTTATATCTTACTAACAGTTCATCGGCCGCAAATTAATCTCCTACATTCCCACCGAAACAACTTCTCAACTAAAACTAACATGCTAATCATCATTTGACAACTTGCAATCTCATCAACAGCTTTTACTTCACAAATTTCTACAAAATACTTAATAGGATTAATCCAGGCTGCCTCAGCCTCTAATTAGTCTACCAGCTACTACCATAATAGTATCACCACTACTTCCACTATTACTACTATGACTACTACTACTGGAATCGCTTTCAATGTAACAAGGTTCTCTTGAGAAGTAGTTACTTCTTGCGAAGTAGTTGGAGAATAAGTTATTGTTGTAGATCACTATAAGATGATCCACCACTATAATTTTCAGTAGAATTCTATGGCAGAATCAATTAATCATACTTGAAGGTCAATGAACTAGTCTCATCCAATCCATATTCTACAAATATTATAATATCTTGATCGTTTTATTACATTTTATTACCAGCAATTGTAATGAAGTTTCATGTCAAGATTGCTTTGCCTAACTGCCTTCCATTGCTTTCCTTCTCCTATTGAAACGTAGATCCAAGTGACTAGATACGCTTGTGCGTGACTTGCAGCATACAACAATAATTCTAGGTTAGACTATGGGAGGTGGTCAACAAAGAAGAACTTAATATTTCATCAACTAGTGCAGCTTTTTTAAAAGAATAGTGCCTTGGAGAACCGTATAAACGTTTCTCTAACTTTAAACTGGAGCAACATTTCTATCATAATAGAATTACTAAAACTAATAATTTAATTACTTGTTGATTAGATTCATGAATATTGTACATTTTTGTTACTGCGACTACGGTACGACCGACAGTTGCTATTGGTCAAAATAGTAGTTTAACTATTTGGAGCATGGAAAAATATAAACAAAAATAACCATTCCAAAATAGGATCCATTAGGTGGAAATATTATCAATATTCAGTAACGTATTGATAGTGAACGTTTAGGTACGATTTTTGGTTGTAAATACAATGGTAGCTATTTTGATTAATCGTAGTCGGTGTTGGTGAATGCCGCAATCGAAACATGAAAACCTACCAGTCCTTTACTTTACAGTAATACTTTGCTATCTCTAGAGAGAGTAATTCTCTCTTAAATTATAAATTTATTTTCTGAGGTAAAAATGGTTGTAAAGTAAGAACCAATAAAAATTTGTAGTGTAGTAATCTCTTTTATTAGTATGTCAATTAATGTTTTGTATAGTAATTCGTTTTATTTGAATCCAATAAGGCTGCCAGTTTCCCATGCTTGTACTTGACTTTAGTGATCATATAGGACTTGTGTTCAGGTGTCATTCAAGAAAAGTTCATGGGTTCCAACGACTAATTTTATCAGTTGAAGCGACCAAAAGCACGGGTCACCTCAATTTTTCTCAAGGAATCTTGTGACTAGAAAGTGGCCAAATTAGTGGAAAATGAATAATTTTCTGAACTATGTAGAGCAGGGATGAAGACAGTTTCTTTTTTAACAAGGAAGCACTTGTGCAAGAGCACTTGGCGTTTTCAAGCTTCAGCTCAGTTTTCTACAAGCAGCACATCAGCAACAGTTCACAACCCCATTCGCCGCTATTCACCCAAGCACCGACACCCTTCACCCCCTAATCGTATCATCATCCTCAACAACTATTTTTTCTATCCTCTTCCAATCATATGATTCATCATTGTAAATTATTTTGCTAGAAAGCATTTTGATAATATTATTATTGAAGAATCTTATTATTATATTCATTCAAAATATATTATTTATACCTTAATATTCATGTCTACAGATAGTCAGCTAAGAGTGTCAACCAATTGAAACCTTAGCCTTGAAGTCTTACCAATATTAATAGAGAAATGATCGATCATTCATATTATGAGAATTCCCCAACTCATTAATAGATAAATTCAAGTTCAATAAATATAAGTTTTTTACATATTTGTTGGAAACATAATTCCATAATATCTTTAGAATATTAATAATAGCAGGACACAAGAATCAGAAAACTATTTATTATAGAATCATTCTAAAGCTGTGATGATGATGGTGATCATGATTATGACGATAATAATGAAAATAGATTTTTGCAAGAGAGAAGTTGCCAATTTATAGTTTTGTACACCCATGTAAGCAGTCAACTGACAGAGTATGTAGATCGGACACTTTATATAAGTTTTTAGACCGCAAAGACGAAATAAGTCTGATGCAAGCGTTAGAGTGGAAAGTAAATAGAAAGAGAAGAAAGATGAGGAGGAGGAGTATGATGATGAGGAGGAGAAAGAGATAGAGAACCCCCGTTGATTGTGGCGCCAGCCCTTTAACACATGTTTATTTATTAATAAATGCCAGCAGCCACTTTTATCAACCTGCATCTTTTGACTGGAACTGCTTCGATTGTCTCTTGCGTCGGGCCCAAATTATTGCCCTAAAAACTAATAAAAAGTCAACGCCAACGAGGAATAAGATTGAGTAGCTTACCTTCTTTTTATTACATCAATATTGCCGTCATAATCTCTCGGGTGTGGTGAAAAGACTTGGCCGATATGGTGAGCTGCCTTTTTTCATCTTCAAATTCCAAACGCGACTGAGACTTCCAATCAAACTTATTGCAGTGCTTCAATAAGTTGAGCCCAATGGCCCCTTGGCATTGCATTGTTTTGCCGAAGGTAGGTTGGTGAAGTTTCTCTCTCTCACACACACACACACACACACTCACTCATTTTCTCTCTCTCACACTCACTCTCCCTCTTACACCCTCTTGTTCTTCTTTTTCACATTCTTTCTCTCTGTCTCACGCACACTATATCTGACACTCTCACTCTCTCTTTGTCTGCTAATCAATGTATAGAATAAAAATAATTTCTCGCTGAAATTAATCTTGCTTTCTGTGTTCAGTGTGAAGTAGCACATTCTAAATAATGAGAGGATATTTTGATTTTGTCTGTGATATTTTCCCTGTCAACTCATTGATGCTTGAGACTACACATACATTGACAAACTACACATCGATTAAACAACTTGAAGAAGTACAGAGTGGTCACTACATTTGATATTTGATTATGTGAAAGGCTAGCTTAGTTAGGATGTAGCTGTATGTTATCTAGTCCTATGTGCGAAGCAGGGAGAAATGAAATGAAATGAAATGAATGAAATGAAAAAATTCTTTATTAGGCGGAGTTAGGACTTTCAAGTCCTCTCTACCACTCAACCTCAACATAACAAATGCAATTGATTAAAAAAAAATACAGTGTAACTTAATATATAAATAAAAATACATTAAATAATATAGCTACAAAATAGAAACATAGTTGGAACAAAACAGTCAACCTGCATTTAGACTAAAAAAAAATCAATGATATAATTCAAGGAACAATAGTAAAAAAAAAGAATTATTAATATAATCATTCATACAACATTCACACAGCCCACCAGACCAGTTCCAAGCGCCAACCACACGCTACCCTCGCAGACCCGCCAACAAAATCCGCTTGACCTCCACCCCAAAGCGAGCACGCCCATCAATGGCCCGGACAGAAGCAGGAAGATTATTCCACAGCCTACAACCAGTGACAGTGAATGATCTCTTAAAAGTCGTCGTTCTATGAATGGGAAAAGCTAGCAGCAAGTTGCCATGCCTTGTTGCACGTTCACCGATCTCAGACAGGAATCTGAAGCTCTCAGACAGATAAGATGGAGATTTGGTTTTGATTATTGAGTGAAACAGAGTCAATATGTGCAAAGTACGAAGATCATTCAATTTTAGGAGAGATAGTTGTACATAAAAAGGTGTAACATGATCAAATCGTCTAGCATTGAAAATAAATCGAATACACTAGTTCTGTGTACGCTGCAGTCGGTTAGAGAGCTCAACAGTCATGTCGTTCATGACAGTGTCGCAGTAGCTGAAGTGAGGCAGCACAAGAGTCTTGACCAGCATGATCTTGATGTTGAGTGGAAGAAACAGGGAAAATCGTTTCAAGCTATGGATGCAAGCAAACACCCTCTTACAAACAATCTCAACCTGATTGAGCCATGAGAGTGTTTTAGAGATAACAAGACCAAGGTATGCAATCAACTCCAACTGCATCGCTTGTCATTCCCATGATTATCCTCATTACATCAGCTTCAGTCACAGGAGAAAAGGAGAGCTGCTGAGCAGGAGCTACATGAGGCGCCGCTCTTAGCCTGTTCAAGTGGTCATGAGCACCAGACAGGTCAACAGGATTATCAGTAAAGTTATCATTGATATCATCCAAATTGAAAGGTATATTATGATGAACATGTGATTTTCCAATACCCAAGTTTTCCAATTTCGACCATACCGTTCTAGTAGGCTGCTTGCCAGAAAGAGAGTGGTAATAGAACCTGACCTTGGCATTTCTAATCTCCTGCTGGGATTTGTTTCGAAGCCGCTTATACTCCGCCCAATCCACCACAGATTTTGAGCGTTTGGCTCTACGGAGAACAGCGTCTCTCATCTTCTGTAATCTACGAATTTCCTGGCTGAACCAGGGTGCAGGCTTTTTATTTACTCTTTTCGTAACCATAGGAGCATGCCTGTCATACAAGAGAAGTAGAAAACTGTTCAACCTGTCGACCATCTCCTCGACATTATCTGTGAGAATGACTTCATGCCAAGGAATAGAGGCAGCATCAAACATAAAAGCACTTGTATCCAGGCACCTATAGTTTCTATATGTGATGAACTCCTGCTTTGGTTTCGGCGGGTGCAGACTGTAGGCACAGAACACAAGGTCATGCTTGGAGAGCCCAGGAGCCGGGAGTTGACCGTGTTTCGCAACTAGATTCACATCAGTGACAGCATCCACATCTAACCAAGTTTCTGCAGTTGCTGTATGGTGTGTTGCCTGCATTGGTAATATTGTTATATTACAGCTATTAAACATTGAAATGAAATTTGTACTATTTACAGAAGCTAAATCGAGTAGATTTGTATTGAAGTCACCCATGACAATGACATATCTATAGTGAGTCATCAAATTCAACATAGATACCTCAAATTCAGCAAGTGATCTAATATCAGGAGCTTTATAACAAACACATACAAGCACATGCACACCACTCACAGAGACATCCAAAAACATGAATTCAGAAACATTCGCTACTTATCGAGTTATCAGACACATGTAAAACAGAAACAGGTAGATGAGTTCCCACATAAACCGCTACTCCACCACCTCCCTTATGCAAACGGTCATTCCTGAACAGCGCGTAGCCATTCAATTCCACACTCTTATCACTTATATGTGGCTTCAGCCAAGTTTCAGATACAAGAATCACATCAATCAACTGGGAATCAAAAATTGATCTGAATCCATCAATGTGACACAAAAGCGACTGGGCATTTACGTGAGCTACCTTCAGCAAGCCAGAGCAATGTGAGAGAGCTTGAGAGAGATCACAAGCCGCCTGAGATGATGGAGCGCGCCGGCCTGGGGAGGCACTGTCAGGGACCACTGCGACACGTCGCGACGGGACCGCGCCAGCAGCGAGCAGAAGGCAAACACAACAGGCATAGCGAGCTAAACATACACACACAACACACACTCAAGCATACATAACTATTGAAAATCATCGTGAAGTACAAAAAAAAAGTAAATACTCCAGGGGGTAAGTCATATTTGACTCCTAAGTAGACTGAGAATAATTCATGATAACTAGTGGGTATCAAGAAAACTATGAGAGTAGAATAGGATAAGCCCATATTATACAGTATTTCCAATATCCTAATGATAAGTTTACAAATAATCAATTAAAAAATATGTACTGTACATTCATGGATGAATAAAAATATATGAAAGACCGACAACATTACTATGAAATACTCAGACATAGCCTAATTATAAATGGGTTCTCGATTAAAAATAGATATTGATAAATAGATTAATATTATCAAAATAATTCATTTTAGTAAGCCATAAATCCATATATACCTGAAAGAGAAATTGAAATACTATAATCTATATTTATTCCACTTTGAAAGGAATTTCAAAAAATAATACTGATAATAAAATCCTTACAGACAACAATAAATTGATAAGTAGTTGGTGGGCATTTAATAAATATTCAGTAACAAAAAACAACTTTGCAATGACATAAGATCGAAGAACTGATAACGGCCAGAAAAAAAAATACGTGAAGAAAGATTGATGAGATAACTTTACTAAATAAAATATGGTAGGTCACTGATATTCAAAATAGTCTTGCAGGAATGTTATGAAATAGAACAAAAACGTGAATTAAATGATACGTGAATTGAATGAAAAATCCTGATTGATTGTATTAATAAATTGTACAATGAGTTTATCAGCACAAATCGTAAAAAAACCCAATTTGAATGAAGCAAAGTGCAGAAGAGAATATAGTTACCTAATGTGGAAAAAAAATTATCTCAATGATGTCAAACTAAGATAGGCTATACAACATCAACCGCAAGTTGTCAGGTCTAATCGTCATAAGTGCTATTTATCATAATTAATTCAGGAAGTTGGTCCATTAGAAAATCTGAAGCAACACCAGCATATCATCAAGTGCATAATATCCTCACGTCTCTCCATTTGAGAAGAGAGAAAAAAAATAAAACCATAATAATTGAGAGAACATTTGCAAAATAATAAATATGATAAGTAAAATAACAATAACACTTTTATTAGATACTGTTGCAAAATAATGCAATTCAATTCGCTATCCCTACCTGTAGCTCAGTTAGTATATTATGCCTATTCAAAATTGGTCTCTTATTATGCCTAATATTATCATCGTGTGGGATATGTTTGTGTGCACACTCTATCACATTTTAGGAAGCTCATATTCAATTATATTAGCTTAGCAGCCAAACCAAATTCACTGCATACTAATTTGTATCCTGATTAGCAGCATGTATTTGACGCTCATTCGTGCTAGTGGGAATAAATGGAATTCCCAGATTCCACATTACCTAAGAGTCCCTCTACAGTGATGATATTAACTGGATTGATTTGATACGGGGAATCTGTTCTCAATACAAACATTGGTCAATGAGAATTCTACAATTCAGCATATCAGTGTAAATAGCAACAACTCAAATCGTTCATTTTATTAGTGAGAAGACAGTAAACCAATAAAATATATTGTAGGATATAGAGATAAATCCAAATGATCTAGTGTGGGAAGTTTGAACCCATTAGAAACTTGAAGAATCCAGAGGTAATAGATACTGATGTTTATTTAAATATTAAATGCATCCGATTCAATTTACTGATCTATTCATGAACAAACATACATTTACAACGTAAAAAACTATACATATATAATATACAGATCATAATAATAGTGTATTTTAATAGCATGGAAATAGTGATACCAGTGGACTACATTGATCATCTGATAGGAGAAATTGATCTTATTTTTCTGTAGAAGCCAAATAATCTCTTTAGAAATCTGAGAGGTAAAAACAGATGCACTCTGCATTGTGTTTGGTTGGCCAAATGCCGAGTGGCAAACGCAAAAGATGGCATCAGCAGTCAGCACAGCTATCACTTGGTGCACGGTGCTCGGTGGGTCTAAACTCATCCAATAAATTGATTACAGTGTTCAAGCAGAAGCGACTGTTTCTTTCTAAGCTCAGTACTTATTCTTTTGTCTTATGCTAATTCCTGTTAGGAGGGCGCCAGCGTCAAACGAGGAGAATGAGAGAGCAAGAGGAGAAGAGGAGAGAAAAGCAATAAACAGGCCTGGCCAGCCGAGACAAAGAGAAAAAAAGATCTGTTCTCACAAGAAGATCCACGTTGAAAAGGTGGGGAAAGCCTATTAGTGCTTCCAAGTGTAGCCCACAACACTATAGGTCTAAATCAGCACTCTCTACTCTACCTGTAGATCAACCAAACGTATTTTTCTATTAAATTCATCCTTTTACTGAAACCTGCATCTAATTATTGTCAATCGCACTTTAAAATATGACATCAAGCTGAGTCTTCCTGAAATCTTTGAAGACTAGCCGTACTCACTAATGGGAAGCATTATACTATTTAGAAATATCTGTAGTCTGAGAGGCCCTATAAAAACAAAAGGAGATGAGTTCCCTCTTCTCGATAAATGATTTATTCATTTAGACTAGCAGAATCACCGTCATTGGCCATTTGAACCAAAGAAGCATACGAACTTTGTGAAAGCAACCAGTTCATTTTCCGATCGTTCTTCAAATAAATTAGGTATACGATCTTTGTACGTGTAGTAAGAATGATTTCAGGAAAATTTTCATTTACATTGAAAGCTTCGGAAATATCATCGAAGAATAACGTGAAATGGCGGAATACATTTTCCTCGAATTGCATTGTCCTCTAATTGTCCTTTAGTGGCAAGATACTGCTTGGGGAGACGCCTTAAAACATAGAATAAAAAATTAGCTATAATATCTCTCAATTTTTTGTCTTCATAGCATGTTACGTTAATTCGTTAAATTAGGAAACTGAATTTCAGTGAAAAATTGACAAATCCTTATACCCCTTTCACAGGTCACAGGATGAAATAAAAATAAACTTAACATGCTTATGCAAGAAGAAGAACAAATATTAGTCAAATTCACATTCCCCCTGGTTAAAAAAATACATGTCAATTAACTTTTATCATTAAAGTGAATGTGAGGCATGGACCTCCCTTCCACTCCTCCTCAGCACTCCGCGATTCAACGGAATAATCAAAACTCATAATCCATTTCTCAGTTCTGCTAATTGAATGTTGTTTTCGGTTTGTTGCATGGATTCTATTGACATGTTTACTCATTCGTTAGATAAATCAACTGTTTGTTAGATTTGAAGTCCAATTAGCTATTTCTGTAGATATCGAAGATAAATGTTGTGCAAAAATTTCGATCCGTCATCACACTTAGAACGCTTGATACCCGACAGGAAAGCAAGAACAATTTCTGAAAATTTTCAAATGTCCTTTACTCACATGCTCTCAGCGAGTATATATTTCTCATATAAAGCGTATCCCGTAAGACCTATCCGAAATAGTATTTCATTATTTTTCAGCTTTGCTGGTTTTTGAACAAATAGCGATGCTGCCTCTTTATGTATGAAATGCATAAATTTGCTTTATGCTATGCTATTTACTTTATGTATGATGCGGACTCTTTATGCATGAAAATCTTCTGCTTGCAGCTTTACTTGGGCTCATGACTATCCAAAAAACTATCAAATATCCGCAGTAGAACTTTAAATTTTGAGGATCTTTGGAGTTAGGATAAGATAATCAAATCTACAAGAGAACATTGGGATAATGGTAGTGTTGTTTCTAAACGGGTTTTACACTGAAAAAAGGTAGAATTAAGAGATAGAAAGGTTCATTGATGCGAACGAACGAAGACCGTGACGCCGTGCAGGGTAGGAAGGGAGGGGGGGAGGATGCCATAATTCTTTTCGACTCACGTGGCACGATGTGGCCTAACCTAGAATTTGCTGGATATCTGTTTACACAAGGAGGCAGCAAGGCAGCAATTGTAACCCTGTAGACTGTAGAGCAGAGCATAGCAGAGCAGAGGAACAATGTAAATAGGAGTGGAAAACCAGTTCGGATAATGATGGGGATGCGGTTAGCTGCCGGCTAATTTTCACACCAGGCCACGAAACGAGCTTTCAATAAATATCATTAACCTGTCCGTTAGGGCTCCATCCAGACGATCCAGCGTTAAAGTCTCCCCTGGCCACTATCATTACCATCTTCCATGCTCCTCTCTCTCACTCCTCGCTACACCAATTTTCATATTTTCATTCATCAAGATGTTTTTCTCTGAGAACATCTCGACTGGCTTCAGGCTCCACTATGAAATCATCCAACAGCGTCTTTATTATTTCGGTAGACTAGAGTTTGTCAATCAATAAAATTGAACTATCCTAATCAGCATATTGTCAGCTGAGAGTATTTCCGGTGGTGTTCTACTTTCCCAAAAGTTTCCCCCAAAAAGCTTTTGCTATAGGCCTAGTACCAAACTTCCTCTAGCTCTTCTAACAAAATATATAATTTTAATCATCTATCCCAAGCCATTATAGTTTCATGAATTGATTTCAATTTCAATATCATAATAGGCAATATACGGTTTCTGTTCATTCAACTGAAAAAATCTGGTTTGGTACACTCACACAACTTTCCTTGCTCATTGATCTATAAGCCTCATTCTTAAAAGAGAATAACATTTTATATTATAATAACATATATCTTTTTCGGGGAATAACATTATGCCGATTGGCGGCTAAATAATTAAAACTATGATTATACTATTGTTATTGTTTTCAGAGTACATTTTCCTTTGTTTGAATTATGAAATTTGAGGATTTTTTAAAAGTTGTCAAAACAGCTGTTATACAAATAAAATATCGACACATGTTCTTTTAAATAAACTGCTCTACCTAACTACCTCACGCACGAGAAGGAGGTTATGAAGTAAATTTATCAGGGATGGGGTGGACCCCCTGTTAGTTTCCCAGGGAGGAGACTCATGCCAGTTAATAGAGCTGATAAATAACTATACAGGGTATGAGTTTGAAAAAAATCGGTCAAGTCATTTTTGAGAAAGTCGTGATTGAAATTTAACAAAATTCATTCTTCTCAAGAATATTACGGAGCTCCTGCAATTTTCCCAGAAATGAGACTCATGTCAGTTGATAGTGCTTATGAATAGCTATCTAGGGTATAAATTTGAAGAAAATCGTTAGAGCCGTTTTCGAGAAAACCGTGAAAAATATGGTTTTCAGCCATTATCCGCCTTTTTTCCGCCATTTTGAATTGAATTTTATTGAATTTCTTATTGTCGGATCCTCATGGTATAAGGACCTTAAGTTTAAAGGACTCAGGGGACCTTGAAACGTATAGAAAACATGAAATTAGGGTACCTTAATTTTTTTTGGAAAGCAATACTTTCCTTACCTATGGTAATAGGGCAAGGAAAGTAAAAAGTTCGTGTGTGTTAGGTTAGGTTAGGTTAGGTTAGGTTAGGTTAGGTTAGGTAATATTCTCTCTTATTCCCATTCCATTTGTCATGTCCAATTGGGCCATGTAATAATATATGGTGTGACATGAACAACTTTTTAGTTGGTGAGCTCAAGATAGGTTGCATTTATTACTATGAGTTTTGATCTTTCTAATGTCGAAATGTCGACCTTGTTGCTTGTTGCTAAGTAAAATTGAACACTTGCAGCAAACGATATTTTTATAATGTTGGAGTTTCAATATGCATTTTCATTAGGCTCACTTGGAATCATAAATTCATAGTAGGGCTGGTGAAATAATCGATATTGGACACCAAATCACTGCGAAATAAACGCAGTTTGTTACTGTATTATAGTAACATATACAGATATATATCTATACGATAATATTCTCTCTTATTCCCATTCCATTTGTCATGTCCAATTGGGCCATGTAATAATATATGGTGTGACATGAACAACTTTTTAGTTGGTGAGCTCAAGATAGGTTGCATTTATTACTATGAGTTTTGATCTTTCTAATGTCGAAATGTCGACCTTGTTGCTTTTGTTGTTATCGCATCGTATGCTGCGTCGGACAACACACCAGGCACCAGGCACCAGGCACCAGGCACCAGGCACCAGGCACCAGGCACCAGGCACCAGTGAGAAGGTGATTCCGAAAACCTGCTGTCAAATCAGCAAGGTCGTTAGCGAATAGCAGAAATTCACATTAAATCATTTTCCCTCAACAATACAATACAATACGATAAAATAATACAAAAATATCATATTCCGTTCCAAGTTTTGGAAATAACATTCAGAAAACATGTAATTATTAACGTGCGAGACAACTTTCTGAAAGTGAGCTACTTTCATTAAAGTACGGTAAACATGTTCCTGGAAAACGATCCTGGATTACGTACAATAATTGTAGTAATAGTACGGAATGTATGATAAAATAAGATGTTTTGGATCTTAGCAAGCAGATTTTTATCAACTTGGACCGTTTCTGATTAACAGCAGATATTGCAAGAGTATGGCGAAATTGTTACTCACTCGTGCATCTATAGTGAGGTTCACGTTATAATGGCAGTGTTTGATTAGCAATGGTATTGCTATCCTTGTCTATCATTCAACAAAACGGATAGCGCTATCTCTCTCCCGCTTTGCTCTGTTGCCAGATTGTCTTTCAACAATGTAGAATTAATAATTAATTAACAAAATATTTCATCTTGATTATGAAAATTCAATATGGAATTATTGAAAATGATAATTTCTTGCTTAATAAAATATAATTGATTATATAACGAGAATGAACCGTTAATATTACATCAATAAACCTGTATCAGCTACCGTCTATAGAAGGCATTGACAAGGCACAGGATCGGCAACGTTTTTCTCTTATCTTTCTCCACTGCCATAATAACGTGGACCTCACTATAGGTAAGTGACTCTCCCTGAGACACAAAGAGAGAGACATAAAGTGTAACTGTCTCTCCCTGTCCCTGAGAGGAACGTTTGTTAATTTCCCTGACGGAGATTTAAGTACAGTAGTCCCGAGTTGCATGCAACGATACTACACTTTCCTTTTACTTTATAAAGTGGATTAATATACATTTTTCAACGAACTATTCTTCCTTTGCTTTAAAAATGCAGCTTCAACATATCGTACAACCAGGCTTCCTATTTTCACTGCAAACAATGAGGTGCTTAGACGCATTCACTGAAAGACGTTTCATTTATTTACTTATTTTATTCATAATACCACAAATCATGTGATCATTATGCAATGATGATAGTGATTGGGAATTGGGAGTGAATGGAAGTGTGGAGTTGTCGTTGGTGGTGAGGAGTGGAGAGGGTGAGGGAGGTCGTGCAAGTCTCATAAAAAAGCAAATTGATATTGCAGCGATCAGCGATCAGTTAAGTTTTGATCATTTATTAGTTTCTCACACAGTGTGAGGTGGTGTGTGGAGAGGGGAAGTGGCGCCTTGTGCAGTGGATACATAGCATAGCATAGCAGAGGCAGTATACAGGTTATGAATGGGCCAGACTAATCATCGCGTCTGAGCACCTGAGTGAGAGAGAGAGAGCAACCTTGCCTCCTTGTAATAATATTAAAAACAAACAGCTCGCCTGTAACAATATACTTTGAGAGAGAGGAGAGGCATGCCACCCTCTGCGCCTGCGCTGTGCTGCTTAGCTCCGAGCTCCGGTGCCGGCGCCACATAATCGCATAGTACTTTCAGAGGTAATAAATCACCTGCCAAATTCACAGACACAGATAGTCTCTCTCACTCCTTCTCTCTCGCTATCTCTCTCTCTCTCTCCTCTCTGCTCACTGCTCAGCCTCCTATCCTGTCTACAAGACGTGACCAATCGCTCTCCTTGCTCATCCATTATCGTCTCTGTTTGTGTTAGCCAAGGGTTAAGTAGTGTAGTGAGCAGTGAGGAGTTAGCAGCACCCATAAATGTGACCAGTTAATGTATTCTACACCCGACACTTTTCTCATTCAATGTAAAACAACCCCCAAAAGACCGATAATTATTAAGACAAAGCCTCTCATTAAACTTGACTGAGCAGCTTCAATGAAACTATTACACCGCTGGCTACTGCCGACATGCTATCTTCAATTAACTTAGCATTGTGCATTGTGCTCATCTCATCCATCTATTCATTCATAAAATCATTGATAGGATTGCCCTAGGAGCTTGAGAAGAGATACGGTATACCAAGTTGAAACCCAAAATCAACAATTAATCAAAACATGACGGATTATGATCTAGTTACTGGGAAATGGATAGTTCAAAACCTCTGTCATTGATTAGGGGGAGGACAGCAACCTACTGGATTTCCCCACAAGTAAAGTTCACATCCCTGATTTTTTGGTGGGCAGTTGAATAATGATATTGCTGTCGTCCCTTTTCCAATTACTCACTCTATCAGAGTAAGGTCGCAGCTTCTATTTTCATTGATATCTCATAGATGAAACGGCTTGCTTGTTATTAGACCTAGTATTATAGGGCCACGTCCCTATTTACCGGTCAGATCCCGATTGGAAAAACTGAGATGTTTGTCCGATCATTGATAACGTATTTGACATCTGTACAAATTCAATAGAAGCAAATAATTCATTAAGACAATTCTTGATCATGGATGTAGTTTCAACGTTAGTCTCTGGATAATTGAATTATTCGAGTGCCGGTAAGCACTAAATTGCCTATGAATATACACATCTGAATAAACAATATTATATATTTGCTTATGAAAATAGATTGCTACTTCTTGTAGTGAATGAATGTAGAGTTTCCTTCAGTAAAAATATAATTATAATTTGAATAAATTTTCATTATAATCCGCGAGAAAGAATGAAACTCTACATAGGGGTGGTTTGGTTTGATTAAACTATGATACCATGTCATACTGTATTTCATGATATTTGCACACAACACTCACAAATCTGGGACTAGGTGTGTGAGCATTCTCCATAGCTTCAATTATTCACCTCCTAAACAAGAATCTGCTTCGTTACAGTATATGTATTTACTTATTCATTTAGATGCAAATAAACTTGAAAGTGCTCCTGAACAGTGAACACCAATAATATTGTAATGAATTGAGCATTGTATCAGTTAAGAGCAACTATAATATGTTTATATGTTATTATAATCATTGCCTCAATTGTTCAATGCTATTTAATACGGTCTAAGATATTAAAAAGTTTATTGACGCAGAATATCATGGCAATTTTGATACAAATATATATATAATATAGATATATATATATATATATATATATATATGTCTATCTATTACTTCGTTCATGTCATGTTGTATGGCCTATGAAATCATTGAGAATAATTCAAGGTCATTGAAAGTGAAATAGATGAGTATATTGTCTATTGCTGGTGACGTATGTTCTGTTCTTCATTCAATGCAAATAGATTAAGTGAGACGATAACGTGCAAGTGAATAGAAATAAGATAGAATCTAACTCTTTCGAATAAGAACTTGTAGCTGGAAAAATAATGAATTGAATTTGAGATTTTCTTTTAATTTTGGAACAATTTTCAAAATATCATTCACGTTTCCATGCTTGAGTCATCTTTCAGATGAGAACACTTGATTGAATTGGAATGAAATTCAACTCATCATTGTCCAGATCAGTGGAGTGCATTATTTAATTAATGGAAAACTGGTTTCCTATGAACTCATTTGAATTAAATAACTTTTCAAGATTATGTTTTCTGAGATGGTATTATTGTTGCTCTATCTGAAGTAAATCGAGAGTTGACATCTGACATGGGATCGTCTATTAAAATAAGTGGGACCATTTGGAGTCGTATGTTCTGTTCTTCATTCAATGCAAATCGATTAAGTGAGACGATATCGTGCAAACTCCCTAATGGGATTTACTGTAGAACATTTGTAATCCCAAGTAATGCTATAATGTTACAAATTCTCTTCAGAAACAAAGTTATCTTTGTCTACACCAAATCTACTATAGATTCCTTGTGATTGTTCACACACTGGTTGTGGGATGCACCAATCATCAACCTATCCACCTATCTTACAAAAATTTAAGTCAATAATACCCATCAATCTATTCATCTAATCCCATGAACGATAATATTAGAAATAATATTATTATAGCTGATAGTAGGTCTATAATGCATGCATATTAAACTAATTCTTCCTCCATCTACCATAAAAGTCTCATTTAACTTTTTGGAAAAAATACATACTCAGAATTGTGGCTCCTTGAAGAAAACAGGTTGCACTTGAGTCTTTGGGTATTAGGTGCACAAATAACATCGTAAATTTGTGGTCAACCAGTGTGATTGTAGACTCATATTGGGCAATTGACATTCAGTCGTTCAAAATGAAGGTTAGCTAACCTATACGTTCAGATATTGAGAATAAACTATAAACACGTAAAATTGGCACTTACTAATCGCGTTTTCTCATATTGATATGGTCAAGCCGTCTATAATCTTTAAAGTGGAAATTCCTATTCAATTCTATGTTTGCATTTCTATGTTTTAACCTCTATATTTATAAAAGGCTAAGTCCCGACAGACTGAAATCACACCACAGCCCAAACTACTGAGCCTACAAACTTGAAATTTTGCACAATTGTTTATGATAGCCTCAAAACATCCACTAAGAAAGGATTTTCAGAAATTTGCCCCCCTGAGTGAGCTGGGGCCCCCCAAAAATTTTGTACTTTTTAACCGCTCACTTTTAAACTTGCTCAGCTACGAAGAAAAATCAGATCTATGCAGAAAAAATCCGACCAGGACAGGAGCAGAGAGGGGTCCAGGAGTGGGCATTTTTTGAAAATGTTCATGTAAAATCACACTACGGCTCAAACTAATTGGCCTACAGACTTAAAACTCTGCACAAATATTCTCAAACATGCTAGACGCACACTAGGAACGGATTTTGAGATATTTTGCCTCTAAGGGTTTCAAAGGATGAAAAAGGATCCTATTTAGTAAGGTTATGAACATGGTGAGGTGAATGCCTTATGGAACTGATATAATTGACACATGATATATTCTAACATATGTTGTAATCATTGGAAAGCTTGAAATAATTTATCAATCTGCTAATCGAATTTAATTATCCGTGGATCAAAAGCGCGAGCTTGCCACATGTTTGTTCCATTGTTGTATGCTTGGCCAGTTTGGTTTGCACCTTCTATCAGCTGTATATGGAATCTTATACATTCCGATTAGAATAGAGCACAGAGATTTTCTTTGGTTAGGAGTTTGTTGATAATTCTTTTTTCAAATTCAAATTTTATTGCGAAAAAAATCACATTGAAAAATTTCTTAATAGAAAACAAGATTACAAAAACAAGATGTCAAACATAAACCTACATTTATTTGTAGCACGGCCAGAAAAAGACAAACTTGAGTACTACTAGCCGTGAGTTCATTCAATATAACTTAGACTATATTTTTGTGTTAATATTTTGTGAAAAAGAAGTACGAGTTGATGAAAGATGTGATTTATATTTGATCTAAATGGTTATTCATATTGTAGTAGACGGGGTCACTTCAATCTAAGTTTTTTATTATGTAGCTAATAAATTTCATACATATTGATTGCCCATGATGTATCCAGTGTCCATAATGGAAGTGATTGAACAACTCAAAATTAATGGCTTACTGGTCCTTCATAGAATTAAGGTTATTCTAGAATTAATATTAACTCCTGGTGATTGAGCCTGTCTTTTTTTAGTGTTGACTATCAATAATAAAGCTTTATTTACAACTAGCTTACCTGGCGAATTTCGTAGCGCCAAACAGTCAATGTATCTCATGTCACACTTGACTTTATTTTGTGAATCATGAAATTTATCTGACAATCAATATTTTCATTTACCATACATCTGAATACGGACTTCCTATGTGCTTAGTCATGCAGTATTCATTATTCCCAAAACATATTCTTCTCAATCAATATTGGTAGTAATATCTAACAGTAAAGTGTTGAATTAAAAAAAAAAATAGATAGGATAAATCAGTGTTTCAAAGATGAATTCAATGTTTTCATAGTTGTTGATTGTCAATAGATGATGGTCCAGGGAATATGGGATGTACGATGAATCACACAGAATTACATATTCTTTCCATCTTCCATTTTAGGATGAATATAAGCTGAGCTGAATTTAAAAAAAAATGTAAATTATTCTGCCATTAATGAATGCAATATGAACAACTCTCTTCCATGAGGTGAATAATTTTTTTCCAACATTTTCCGGTTACTCAATGATAGGGGAGTGATAATTATTTGTATAGGTCTTCTAAGGAACCATTATCTACAGCTGGTACCAATCAACTACACTTCAACTCCAAACTACCGTTGTAATACCAGTAGCCTACAAAATTAATCATAGGGTGACGTGTTTATTTCAGCTGGTAACTTTAGATGCTAAATCATATTATCACAATATGATCTTGAATCATGATCATCTTTCCGTTCTTCGGTAGCCGCTAGGCCGACAATTTCGAAAACATAGGTCTGTAAAATGGATTGATAAATAATCATTATTAGCCACCCTATTAAAATTTCTGGTCAGAAACCATCCCCAATATTCACACAACATATTCCCAAAGTTTCATGCCGTTATGTCAAGTATTTTTCAAGTCATAGGGAACAAACAGACATTCATTATATATATATATATATATATATATATATATATATATCACATAACAGAAGACACTTTGAAGTTTGTAATATAAATTAAAACAGGAGACACGATATAAATAGATTGAAAACACTTAAAGACTTACATTAGAAATGGTGGAAATTCCGGAAATTTCCCTAAAAAAAATTGTCCCTAGGAAAATTGTGTTTGACGCATCATCACGTCTGAACTACTATTTTTTCAGACCTTCACTACTGACTTTTCAGATGGTTATAGTAGGCCTATAATTCTCGTAATTCCGAAAATTTCCCCCATTTCTAATGTAAGTTTTGAAGTATTTTCAATCTATTTATATCGTGTCTCCTGTTTTAATTTATAATATATATATATATATATATAATATATATATATATATATATATATATATATATATATATATTATATATATGTCTAGCATGTTTGAAGAATATTTGTGCAGAGTTTTAAGTCTGTAGGCCAATTAGTTTGAGCCGTAGTGTGATTTTACATGAACATTTTCAAAAAATGCCCTCTCCTGGACCCCTCTCTGCTCCTGTCCTGGTCGGATTTTTTCTGCATAGATCTGATTTTTCTTCGTAGCTGAGCAAATAAGTTGAAAAGTGAGCGGTTAAAAAGTACAAAATTTTTGGGGGGCCCCAGCTCCCTCAGGGGGGCAAATTTCTGAAAATCCTTTCTTAGTGGATGTTTTGAGGCTATCATAAACAATTGTGCAAAATTTCAAGTTTGTAGGCTCAGTAGTTTGGGCTGTGGTGTGATTTCAGTCTGTCGGGACTTAGCCTTTTATAAATATAGAGGTTAAAACATAGAAATGCAAACATAGAATTGAATAGGAATTTCCACTTTAAAGATTATAGACGGCTTGACCATATCAATATGAGAAAACGCGATTAGTAAGTGCCAATTTTACGTGTTTATAGTTTATTCTCAATATCTGAACGTATAGGTTAGCTAACCTTCATTTTGAACGACTGAATGTCAATTGCCCAATATGAGTCTACAATCACACTGGTTGACCACAAATTTACGATGTTATTTGTGCACCTAATACCCAAAGACTCAAGTGCAACCTGTTTTCTTCAAGGAGCCACAATTCTGAGTATGTATTTTTTCCAAAAAGTTAAATGAGACTTTTATGGTAGATGGAGGAAGAATTAGTTTAATATGCATGCATTATAGACCTACTATCAGCTATAATAATATTATTTCTAATATTATCGTTCATGGGATTAGATGAATAGATTGATGGGTATTATTGACTTAAATTTTTGTAAGATAGGTGGATAGGTTGATGATTGGTGCATCCCACAACCAGTGTGTGAACAATCACAAGGAATCTATAGTAGATTTAGTGTAGACAAAGATAACTTTGTTTCTGAAGAGAATTTGTAACATTATAGCATTACTTGGGATTACAAATGTTCTACAGTAAATCCCATTAGGGAGTTTGCACGATATCGTCTCACTTAATCGATTTGCATTGAATGAAGAACAGAACATACGACTCCAAATGGAGTCCACATGGAATCCCATGTCAGATGTCAACTCTCGATTTACTTCAGATAGAGCAACAATAATACCAACATACGACTCCAAATGGTCACACTTATTTTAATAGACGATCCCATGTCAGATGTCAACTCTCGATTTACTTCAGATAGAGCCACAATAATACCATCTCAGAAAACATAATCTTGAAAAGTTATTTAATTCAAATGAGTTCATAGGAAACCAGTTTTCCATTAATTAAATAATGCACTCCACTGATCTGGACAACGATGAGTTGAATTTCATTCCAATTCAATCAAGTGTTCTCATCTGAAAGATGACTCAAGCATGGAAACGTGAATGACATTTTGAAAATTGTTCCAAAATTAAAAGAAAATCTCAAATTCAATTCATTATTTTTCCAGCTACAAGTTCTTATTCGAAAGAGTTAGATTCTATCTTATTTCTATTCACTTGCACGTTATCGTCTCACTTAATCTATTTGCATTGAATGAAGAACAGAACATACGTCACCAGCAATAGACAATATACTCATCTTTTTCTCTTTCAATGACCTTGAATTATTCTCAATGATTTCATAGGCCATACAACATGACCTTACCCATAAATCAATAGAAATCCTCCTCGACAATCAACATAGTGTTGTAATGAAAAAAAATGTGATTTTGAGAGAAAAGTCAGAAGTGAAGCTCGGATAGTCATGGGAACAGCATCGAATAATGTTATTCAACCAGCAGGAACCCGTGCTTCGCAAGGATCTATTTTCAAACTTGATAATCTGAAAACTTGACGTAATGAAATTTTGAAGAATTGAAAATAGGCCTATAACCATTCTTGGTTAATTAAGAATGTAGCCTATATGCAAAATTTCAAGTTAATTAGTCCAGTAGTTCAGACGTGATGATGCGTCAAACATAATTTTCCTATCCCAACTCTTTATTTTATTATAGATATGGTTAACGACTGCAAGAGATAGGAGTGTGGAACAGAATAGTTGTGAAACTATGATAGCGCCAGAAGTGTCTCAAACAAAATAGTAGGTACTACATGAACTGTTTGAAAGTGATTTGAAGAAAAAATGTTAAAACAACAGAACTGAAAGTTGTCAACCTCATCATTCTACCTCCATTTAGAAATATATTTTTCAATACAGTCCACTGAAGAAATATATTTTTCAATACAGTA
Organism: Nilaparvata lugens; assembly: GCF_014356525.2. NCBI lineage: Eukaryota > Metazoa > Arthropoda > Insecta > Hemiptera > Delphacidae > Nilaparvata > Nilaparvata lugens. Next base: position 46,286,516 of record NC_052518.1, read on the forward strand.
TAGAATTAGTTGAAGCCTATAAGCTTTTGAATTTAAAGATATAACTCGCGGGATAGAGGTTTATCAAAGATAACATCCTCAGTAGACAGGATATTTGCTAGTTACATGATAATGGGAGTAACGTATCCGTAATTATTTAAAAAATTTGGAACGTTGTAGAAGTGATGTTTTATGAGTTTTTCATCGATGATTGTGTCGCGCATGTTGGCAGTCTGGTGAGGCAGCTGCCTGTGTTGGATGAACGATGAAGGAAGAGAAGAAGAAAAGGGAGACGGATGACAACAAAAGAGACATCGATCCTCTTCACATGCAGGCAAGCGAAAACCAGTTTATAGCTGCTGGTGTCAAAGACCAGCAGTGTTTCAACATAATATTCGTTGTAAGAGAAGATAAGGGATGAGCACTGAGCAGCCAGGCTTAGTTGAGGCGGCAACAGCAAAAACTCTAAAGAGTGTAGCCATAAAAAAACATCGCTAGCTGCATCTGTGATCTGTGATAGCCCTTCTTTCATCCATAGCCCAACTTTTCAAAAAGGTCCTAGTGTTTGCCTCAAACACATTGTAATTCCACACGCTCCGTTAGTACTTGAATTTCGCCACTCATGTCAATATATTAATCAGACCAGTCTCTAATGAAGTAATATTCATTACTCACTATAAATTTGTAAATAAGTGTATTTTTGTTTGTTTATAGGTATCGACTGTAGCAAAAACATACAAAGGTGAAAGTTGTTAGCAAATATGTGCGAATTATATCATTGGACGAGACACTCAGATGCATACATTTCCTGACACAAATCAAATATATAAGCGTGACAGTTTATACAAAATTATATTTTGAAATTTGCCATAATTGTCAATTTGACTACTAGTAGTTCGGAGAACAGTGGAACTCGCTACACTCACTAACATCACTACTCACACACTTAGAGTATGATGATATATGCAATAGGATCGGTGGAAGAAGCTGAGAAATAGAAGCTCTATACACTTTTGAGCTAGGATGCACGGTTGAAGAGATGAAAAAATGAAACTAAATTTGGGACTGAAAGAATTATCGAATTATAAAAAAATCAAAAATTTCAACATGTGATGTATGAAATAAGACCGCCTTGGAACGCTGGAAAATAAAAGTATCCTACACTTTTGAGCTAGGATGCACGGTTAAAGAGATAAGAAATCTTAGAAAATAAACTTGAAATTTTTGACTGGGGGGAACAAATTATCGAATTCTAAATTTTTTGAAATTTTCAACATCTGATATATGAAATAAGATCACCTTGGAGCGCTGAAGAATAAAGGTCCTCTACACTTGTGAGCTCGGAAGCACAGTTGAAAAGATAAAAATCTGAAACTTGAATTGGAACTTGGAGAAAAAATTCTAATTACAAAAATTGAAAAAATTTGTACATGTGATACCAGAAATAATACCGCTTTGAAGCGCTGAGAAGAATGAGCCCAATTTGAACCTGATCCGATAAAGTATTGAAAAGTTAGATTGATCTTTAGGGTAAAATTTCCGAATAAAGGGTCGCCTTGAAACGGGGATGAATTAAAAAAATTTAAATACATACGTTTCTGCAACTTGTTTCAAAGTACTTGTATACCAAATTCTATCCAAATCGGTTCATAACTGCGACTGCAACTGCGGTACAAACAAACAGACAAATGCCGATTGACTTGAACCATAAAATTCGCTTCGCTCATTTATACTATTACTACAGAATTAGTAATAATCATTAAAATGCCTCAAACTGTCATGAAAACGGTGAGCTTCCAATTACTAAATTTCAAAGAACGCTAAGCCAGAAAACCACGCTTCTGACTGTCGTGTTAGATAAACTTAATTTTTTTTAATATTACTCGCTGAACATATGTTGCAACTTCATTCATCCTATCGAATCGATCATCAACTAAAAGAGTAAGCAACATAATCTCCGAATGAAATCGATCTACCTTTCAATACTCATTCAACAAAGATAAAATCCGTAACAGCTGAAGATCATATTATTGCACTCTGTTTTTATTGGGAGAGTATATGAAGAAACGTTCCCTTCAGTCCATTTCCGCTATCAATGAAGGATATATATATATATATATATATATATATATATAGCGTACAACCTACAAATTGTGTAAAAACATTTCTTCATCATAACTCAAGTAAGAATATCAAACAATTGAAGATAATTTAGTACTTTTTAATCAAGTTACTGATGCACTGTACTTGAACAGCTTCATTATATCTAACAGACCTAAAATATGAATAACTAAGTCTTCAATGTATTTATAAATACTTGTAGATCAGCTGATCATTGAATCAAGTTTTAGTGGAGCTACGATATTCATGATTTACTCTGATGGGGCAAGCCTCGTATGGTGCCGATCGATTCATATTTACTGAAAAGTAAAAAGGTTTCGAGTTGGTACGAATTACATAACACATAAATAGATGAGCTTATAATCAGAAGTTGATAAAGCGACAGCAATCAGTCTAATATGGTCTGTGGCCCTGATGGCCTTTTTCTAGCTATCGACCCAATAAAAATTCAATATTGCTCGGCAATGATGCTATTTGGGCTAAATGGGCGCAGGCTCTGATCAAAGGTTGACTTTCAAATGCACATCAAGTCCAGCATTCTCAACTCGTGTCTACTTTTATAGCTTACTGATAAATAATCACATCAGGAAATACTTCAATATTCATATAACTAACTATAAATGCTCACACATAATATGTGTAACATTATTTGTTATATGTTTAAATGTGAGAGATATCAAATCTTTGAATTTAAATTTTATAATGATCGGAAAAAGAGTTGAATAAGCCTACTCTGTTTATATTTAACAAGGAATTTTCATTTGATATTGTTTGGTCACAATTTGCTACCTAGGCAACAAAGGTACTATCAGTCGTGCTACTATCTGATTGTGGCTACAATGACTATGAAAGCCTATTCAATCAATGTAAGTCATTATTGTGACTCATTAGTGAATAGAAATAAGAATTACGTTTATATTTGATGAGGAACAAAATCAATTTTCGATTGAGTAGAACCTCACTGTAGAAGAGATGAATGTTGTAACTATAAATTATCTTGAATTTTTCCACTAAAAAAATATATCTTTGTTACCATTTAATTGGGAAATGTTCAATTATTTGAACAATATTTCGTTTGAGATCTTTTCTCTTCACGCTTAAGAGTTGATGAAGAAGGATATCTATTTGTATTTCTCTCAAAATAGAAATATATTAGTTAAAGCTCCACCGATTCATATAGTACATCACATTATTGCTAGGTCCCTAGGCCTTTATTATGTTATGATCATGATCATCATCTTGTTTTACCATCGATATGCATCTTATAATCTTATCTTCATGTCGTGGAATTTTCCTATTCTTACTTTCATGACTATAATTTTATGGATTATATTTGTTATTGGAAAATGAACCAAAAAAATATAATATGACAAAATACATACTCTGAATGAATTGGAATCATAAATTAATTTCATTATGTTCAATATATATCACCACCCTCTTCCATTGCTAGGTTGCGTTAAATCATCACATGTAATCTTTCTGAGAATTTCCTGTTCATAAGGATAAGCTAAAAGTCTTTTAATAAGTTTTGATTCTTTTGAAGTAGAACCGATTTCAGAACCCCAACTGAAGAAAGGGAGAAGTTGGAAACACTGCTTTGAAACATGGTCTCTCCTCAGCAAAGCAGAAAGCAGAAAGCCTTCTCGAGTCAAGAACCCTGCTTTTGATCATTCATGAAATCAGAGTGTCACTTTTGCACAAGCTGCAAAAATTTGATAAAGCTATCCTATTGCATCTACAGTGATTATATCTGCTTCGATAACTTGCAGCGAAAAGAGTGGGAGGCCCCTATTTTTGAGGGACGGAAAATATTTCGACATATTTTTATTAATTCCAAAAATGTGTGAGAGAAAACTGCAACATAGCTTTTTTCAGATTTCCTACTGACATCATTCATTTACACATTCATCTAATTTCCATTTCTAATTTTTCAATTTAATTTATTTCTCTTATCTACTCTTTAATACTGTAATAGACAACTTTATAACGGTCGAAGTCGCTTCTTATTTCATAGGCTCTGTAGGTTTCGGTGAAAATAGACTCCAGTAAGTCATCAGTTGATTCCTGTTCTCGTTCTCGTGTGCATTTTGTATTAGGGGATGGATACTAAATTGTTATCATGATCTTTCATGGAACAAATGGTAAAACGATTTATTTCCTTTAGTTTTTTTTCAATTAAATTCATCATTTCACATTATCAACATTTCTCTGTGTATGTCTGTCTGTCTCTCTCTCTCTTTCACACACACAATCTTTTCTTCTCTGTGACTATCACAATAGTAATTAATAATTCCATTATAATTCCTGCAGTGAATCTTTTATGTAGGTCATTGTAATGAAAACTCTTTAGTTTTATTATCTTATTTTATTACTAAATCTGTTGCAAGTTCTCCAGTTCCTGCTTCACAGTGATGACCAGATAGGATTAATTTATATTGTTTCGCAGATCAATTCAAAAACTCCTACATTGTTCTGCACATAACGATGATTTTGCATGCAGAAAACCAAATTACTGTCTGCATGTCACTCCGAAATCTTTCTTAGTGAAAGTTGATGGTTCAAAAGTCTAACTACTTTCATTCGTGGAAAAAAAATCAAAAACTCAAAAAATCAAACCTCTGATTGTTCAGTTGGATAAACTGCTTTCAACCTTTGATTAGCTCCTGCCGGCAGAGTAGTTGGCTCGATACCCACGAAGTAAATCGTTGTTTGCTCCTGACATTGTTTGACCATTACCTAAGATGAAATGAAAAGTTTATACGGACATTATCCACTGTAGAAAAAGATAAAAGCTAGTTTCCAAAAAACCATAACATAATCAGTAAGTAACCAATTTGGATGCAGGTAACCAAGTATGTCATAGATAACTGAGAAATCTTAACATACTAATATAACATGGAAGCCTCGACAAACATTCCTTCTGGAGAAAAAGCTCTTTTTCTCATGCAGTTTGATTATTATATTATTATAGTCATGGGGAAAGGGGAATTGATATAATTCATAATGTTCTTTGTGGATAGCAGAAGATATTCGAATGGATGCTGTCTTATTGATGTGTGGCAACATCTCTGCTACACAGGTTAGTTGAATGAGGATTGAGGAGATCCGTCTGATTGAAAGTGATTGATGAGGTTGAGGGGGCGCCCCACATGGGCAAGGGGTGAGGGGAGCCCTCACAAGGAGATGTATTTGTGCCAAAATGGCTGCTTGCTTGCTTGCTGTGGCAGTCACCCCACAATGTGCAATGCACTTTCGCACGCCCATTCACCTATCTACGCTCCCCTTCCCCCCGCCAAGCGGTGGCGGCCATATTTAATAGTTACAATAGGATGAGTGTTATGTTGTCGATGTCCACCCCACTGCGCGGCCTCATGCTTTTTATGCCCCGCTCTGCTCTGAGAACCCTAAAAAAGGATTACTACGACGACAAAAATCCCAACAGAATTAATTGTGCTTCCAATTGATTGGCAGTGCCTCGTCCGTCAAATTAATTACTAATTAGCTTGAGGTCGGACTCTCCACTCTCTCGCTTGAATCTCAATAAATTGCTTGCGCTTATTAAGATTGATATAATGATGTCAACAGCATCAGTGCCCAAATATTATACTACGATCAAAGCAAGCACACTGCTCTTGATGTCAATCCTTCCATCTCTCTCCAAACTTCTGTTGTATTTTCTCAAATAACTAGGCCTATAGACATCTCGTTTCAATGTGGTGAAAATGAAAAGAATGGAGAGACTTCTTCGTAATAGAATCACTTCAACGACGCCCAATTAGTATTCAAATAATAATTTGAATAGTCATGGAGAATTTTCAAAACTAGATTATACTTTCGAGCCTTGTAAAGCACATTTTTTCAAATTGGATGATATTTTTAATCGAGGTGGTTATATCCAAGGTTTTACGTATGAAATTTCTACTTGTTCACATAATTTGAGTGTAGTAGGATGCTATTAGGAAAAACACGCTTATTTTGCACACTCATTTTGCTATTGTAATTGATCAGACACATACCAATAAGAATTCATCCTACAATATTTACATTATAGATAATTAATAATTATTTTATGTAAGGAAAGCATTGGCATTAACCAGTATGAGCGAACCGTCGTAAATGAGGGGATATTAGAACTGTGAAATTCAGCGTTATGTAATTTAGATATGTTTCCAATATTTCTTCATCATGTCAATATTGTACAAGTTGTTGTATTAACATATTATTTGCCAAACTTCATATGATCTTTTTTTGTATGGCGCTACAGCTCATGATGAACATTGGCATCTACAACTATCAACCTCCACGCATCTCCATCGTTGACTATGCCTCTCCATCCACTCACTTAAAAAAAAACTCATAACATTATTCACCTCATCCAGCCATCTTTTTATGGATCTCCCTCTTTTTCTCCTATTGTAGAGTTTTAGCCGCATCTCAATTTAAGGGATTCTGCTCGCAGTCATCCTCTCCACATCACTCAACCACCTGATTCTTTGAGCTTTTATAAATCGAACCATGTTCTGTCTGGGCCATTACTTTTCCGGAGTACTCTTCTTTCAAATATATGGAGTTTGTTCTTATCCTTTTCTATCATTGTCCAAGTCTCTGAGCCATAGGTCACGACAGGGCGTACCAAGATGAAGTATAATTTCATTTTACTAATCAGATGGCTCCTGAATAAGCTTGTATTTGTGTAAAATGCTATATTTCCAGTTTGAGTTCGTATCCGTTTACAGATGGGCTTCATGTACATAGTTACTGCGATTTTGTTGTTATCATCAACTGTATGTTACCCCAAACGAATGAGAAACTTTTGAATGTCATCTGTGAATTATTTAGTTTTTGCAAGAGTTATTATATTTTTTGTTACCAATTTTTTGCTAATTTCCTGTTATTGCTATTGTTATTTTATCCTGCTGTGAAGGATTTCGAATGCTAACAAATTTTTTCTTTTTATTACATATACAGTTTGTTATTTTGGTGAAAAAATGAGAATTCGAATTACAGTGGACTTGTGTACTGCAACAATCACTAGGGTTGATTGATGTATCTCAACGTGCTCACTCGCTCAGGCTAAGCTGGCATGAAAGCAATAAAATTCCTTTTTAAAAGACAATTACTGTCTTGCCATCAGGCCCCAGTACATGGCTCATCTGATAAGAGACCTATTATATTTCTAGACTAAACCGATATCACACTATTATGTTGATGGTAGATCATTGATCATCATTATATTGATGCCATCAACGAGATAGTCTACTGGTGTGAGTAGGGGTTGGGGTTGGGGGACAGGCGGGTTTCGGTGGTTATGCAGGGTGGTTATGCAGGGGTATTATATGAGGGGTGACACGAGTTTAAGGTGAGGGTCCTTTTACCTCAATAAAACCAGTATTATTATAATACTTTGTCTAGTAGGGTACAAGCCATGACTCATTTGATCAGCTCAGTAGCCTACAGGCCTCAAACTAGGCAATACTGACTACTAGACAAAACAATGGCAATGGCATCAATGGCATTTAACGACAGTTGTTTTAACCTACTGCGTTCAGAGTTCTACTTTCAAGCAATCTAAAGGGAATGAATCCTGAAGTTCAAAATGTCACGATTAATTCAACAATAATCAATATAATCTATTATGAATGATTGATGTAGGAACAGTAAAAGTGGAGTCTTCTATTAATATTAATGATTGATTCTGATTCAAAAAATAACTCCAATAATTGAGCAAATCAAAATTGGCTCCTGTCAATAACATCCAAAGGCTTCTACAAATCGTTCAAATAGCAATTGAATGACTCAATCATTTGATGACCTGGCTTTGAACTGTAGCTAACATTTTTGATAGCTTGGACATGAACTTCTTACTACGTTTAACATGTTTGAACGTGGTTTGAATATAGTTTAAAATTGAATAGGTTGGATATGAATAAATTAAATTAATAGTCATTGTATAATAATAAAGCTCTATACACATGTTCTGCCTTTTTAAAATGAGTTGAAGAAGTTGAGATTTACCATTATTGCTATACTTGTGAAAAGACCATGTATCATTGTAATTGGCACATATTATGATGAATGAATAGTATGTAAGTGTAATAATTGGATAAAAGTTGCGTTGCGTTGCGTTGAGTGGCCTCTAGTCTCTAGTCAAGTGTTTCTTTTCCACAGGCAAATGTTTCCTCAGATGAAGTTTCGCGTATCTGGTTTGGATGCTAAAGCGAAATACATTCTTCTGTTGGACATTGTAGCATCCGATGACTACAGATACAAGTTTCATAACAGGTAGTTAACATTTGCTGTCACCTTATTTCAGTAGCGTTCACCTCATTTTAGTTTGGTTCTTGTTTGTTTTGTTCCTAGGCGCATGTTTCCCGCCTACAAAGTGCGGGTTATGGGGCTTGACAAAAAGGCCAAATACATCCTGCTTATGGACATCGTTGCAGCTGACGACTGCCGGTACAAGTTCCATAACAGGTATACACCCACAACGCCACACGCTTCTATTTGGCCTTTTTGCGTGCTGCACTCCTCTACTGCATGTCCGTCCAAACAAAAACTCTAATCGTCAACCAAATGCATGTCTCTGGCTTTTCTTATTGTTTATTATTTCTTCTGTATTCATGATTACAATAATTATAAGAATTAAATATGAAATATGTAAAAAACTCGAGAAATAAGAACCAATTCTTCAAATTGGCATTCACGCTAATACATCAGCTTCAAACATGTAATTATTTTTTTAATAATCTGTGATCAATATTAACTTGTGAAATCACAATATCACATTACTTTGTCTACAATATCACGCCTTCAAATCTTATTTTAATATTGAAGAGACATTACTGTGATTATTTCAGATCAAATGTGTAAATTTTTGGATGAATGTATCTACCTCATCCCAATGCCTATAGTCTGCATTGGATATTGGTTGACGATTCAAGTTTTTAATAAGTTGTACGGTGAGTGGAGGATCTTATTAACCCAATAATCACGCATGCTCTTCAACCCTCCATCAACTTATGAATTATTTTTTACAATAATTGCTGTATATTAGAATTGTGATCTGTTTTGAAATTTGACAATTATTCAAAAATATTCATAGATTAGTTTAACCATCTTTTTAATTTTGAATGATGGATGCAATGAATCATTTTTATGCACTTAGTTTCAGATTTATTTGCTACTTTTTATGAATTCGTGATAGATAAAGTAAATACACTCTAAAGCTCATTTCACATGGACGATATGCTGCTCTACAGATTTTTCGAGTCGACTGCTCACTTTCCTATGAAATTGAGTAGCTTAGTAGATTTGTATGTTGACTGCATGTATCCATCCGATTGTTGAATAACAAGAAACTGATTCAAGTGGGCTTTGCGACTGCGACTTCCGCAAACGTCTGTTACTATGGAGAGGATGCGTGACGTTACGAATTTCTGTCTATTTGTATTGAAACTTTTGGTAGATGAATTTAATTCGATTTGAAACGTAATACTTCGATAATGATGTGGAATGAGTTTGAGTGTCGTTGATATTGACGATTCTTCATGTAAAACGTAGGTAAAAAACAACATTGATTCCCAGCAAACAATTAGAGCGTTCGTTACTAGAGTATACTTAAAGCTTTATTTATTTATTAGGTTACCACAAACACTACAATGATCGGAGAAGAAAAACAGGCTATTGTCCAAAACTACTTCAATTTCCTGATTTAGTTTCAAATTGTCCAAATATTATACATAGGTTATGTCCATTTCAATTTTCTACACCAAATCATAATCTGAGAATACAGAGTAGAATAAAACAAACAATTTTAAATCTTACTTTCGTAAAAACATGGAACAAACAACAAATTCACAAAAAAAAGAATAAAACCACTTAAATTTTGAGCTCGAAAATTTCACGTCCACCTCAGCTGCTTTAAGTCCTCATCTCTCAACATCTCCTGTCTCATCAGGTACAAGCCTAGAGCTCATTTGTGAAATCCACTGGAGCATGAAGAGCATCCTCAGGAGAAAGAGACTTTTTCAAATATTAGTTGATTCTTGAAAATCGTTCATAGATGGAAAGATCACGTTATAAACCACTAAATGGTGTTTGATCCAAGACTGTTGGAGAAATCTGAAGGTTAAGAGATTAATTACGTCATCGGCTAAGGGTGTCTATCGCCTAACTCTAATTTTGGCCAAAATTACCTTTTCGGAAAAATATTATATGTTCTAAAAACTAGGATAAGTCCCTTGAGAAGTCTCCCTTTTTATTCATTTGCAAAGAGTGAGTGAAGATTGCTTAGACTAGATTCAATGCTAAACTGCCAATTGACTCAAAAACAAGTGGCGGAACCTTTTTTCATGAGATAATGCACAAAAGAGGCTCAAGAGTATGCTTATCAAATCAAAATAAGGTCATGTGATGTAGGTTAGTACAAACTACTTACTTTGTAAAAATACCAATCAATAAATAATTGCATATGAATTTTTAATTCATGACATTAGAGGTAATTCATGACATAATTCGTGACAGTAGAGGTAAAAATAAGAAAAAAGTTCATATAAACATATATCCATAAACGCTTCATTAGCGAGCTATACAGAGTGAAAGATTTCGCCCGGAATTCAGTTCCTCTGGTGAAATACACCGATGCTTAATTGTTTGGCGACTAGTTTTTGAGAAACTTATGCTGGATTCATATGGAAAAATATCTGAAAAATTGAATAAAACTAGTCTGGAAGCTGTAGTGTGAGTAGTTTTTGAGAAAAAAGTTGAAATATGCAAAAAATCTAAGTAGAAAAACACAGACTCCTACGTTTGATGCCCAATAACTTTCTTTAATGACCAGTAAACAAATAATTCCTCGCAATAAAAATTGTAGAGAATTCAATTCTGAAAAGAATGATGTAAGCTGTGTAAACTAAATTCAAATAAAAGTTGGATGAAATGTATTCTTATGTAGTACATTACACCACAAAAATTTGCTGTTTTATGAGGAGAGAACTAATAACTCATAGTTTGTAGCTGATTGCAAATAAAACATGGATTTCAATAACAGCTGTTCCAAAACAGCTGATTTATTATGTTTCAAATAAGAAAATATTTAAAAGAAATTGTAAGCTGAAAATTATTTTCAGAAATATTTTAGCTCACTGTTGAACAAAAAAAAACAAACTGTAAGTTAGGCCTACTGTAACCGCTCTGTGTTTTTTGTTTGATCTATTAACCAGTTATTTGTAAATTCTTCGCTTTTGTGTTAAGTGTTAAGTTTTCAAAAAATGGCAGGTAATCTTAGACATTATTCATACTCCGAATTAGCTGACATGCATTTAATGTATGGAATGGGACACTACTGTAATAGTACTGAAGCAAGACGTTTGTATCAAGAGAACTTTCCTAACCGAGTATGTTCAAGTTCAAGGTTTTTTGCCACTATTCATCAAAGTCTGTCTGAAACAGATTCTTTGATATCCAAAGAGCACATTTATGCAGGCAGACCCCGATCTACTATTACTGTTGAGTTAGATTAACAAGTTCTTAATGATTTTTATGAACATCCAGAGAAGAGCACGAGAGAACTGTCAGTGCAGTTTAATGTCAATCAATCTATCATTTGGAGGATACTAAAATAGCAACAATTATATCCATACCACCTCCAGAAAGTTCATACTCTATTTCCACGAGACTATATTCCCCGTGCTGGTATTTGCCGATGGTTTTTAGTAAAACTTGTTTACCCAAACTTTTTAACAACCGTTTTATTTACCGACGAGGCACACTTTACAAGAACAGCTATCGTTAACGTCCACAACCAACATATTTGGGCAGCTGAGAATCCTCATGCCATCAATCCTAATCTTCCACAACATCAGTTTTCAGTAAACATTTGGGCAGGAATCATAGGAGATCATCTACTTCTGTTCGAGCTTCCTCCCAGGCTTAATGGCATGATCTACTAGTCTTTTGGTATAAGTTTAATGTCATTTAGATATGCTACTTTCATATAAAAAAAAACTTTTCATAAAAAACCGAATATTTTATTTGCAATCAGCTACAACTTATGAGTTATTAGTTCTCTCCTCATAAAACAGCAAATTTTTGTGGTGTAATGTACTACATAAGAATACATTTCATCCAACTTTTATTTGAATTTAGTTCATACAGCTTACATCAATCTTTTCAGAATTGAATTCTCTACAATTTTTATTGCGAGGAATTATTTGTTTACTGGTCATTAAAGAAAGTTATTGGGCATCAAACGTAGAAGTCTGTGTTTTTCTACTTAGATTTTTTTGCATATTTCAACTTTATTCTCAAAAACTACTCACACTACAGCTTCCAGACTAGTTTTATTCAATTTTTCAGATATTTTTCCATATGAATCCAGCATAAGTTTCTCAAAAACTAGTCGCCAAACAATAAGGCATCGGTGTATTTCACCAGAGGAACTGAATTCCGGGCGAAATCTTTCACTCTGTATAGCTCGCTAATGAAGCGTTTATGGATATATGTTTATATGAACTTTTTTCTTATTTTTACCTCTACTGTCACGTATTGAATTATTTTACCATAATTATGAATCATCCTGTATATTATAAATATTCAAATTCGATTTTCAGAGTAAGATAGAACTTCTAACCTAAACTTCCTAAGTCGATGACAACAAGCATTGTTGACGTTGACAATCAGATTGGCCGAATTTCAATTGTGCTAAAACAGCTGATCAAAAAAATTTTCATTATTTGTGTTTATTATTCAATAATTAGAACATTATTTATAATAAAATCATCTTATTGTCATTTGAAAAAGTAAAAAAGTATACACTCAACCTCCCACATGATTGAACATAATCTTTCAGGTTATTCAGACAAATCAGAATAAAAAATAAAAATACTTGGACACTTCAGATCACCTCAGATTTGCTAGAGCTATGACCTTCCACTTTAGCTTTCGGAAGTGCTTAATGAACAATTATTCTCATATATACATATTTATACATTTATATTGTTTATTTTTCTGTGTGGCGAAAAATAGCGTTCGCACCATGGGCAAAAATGTTTTTCCGGTTCTCAATCTTTTCTAGTCCTCCGCCTACGGCCTCGGACTTGAAAACCGATTTCGAGCCGGAAAAGTCTCATTTTCGGCCCTAGGTGCGAAATATACTATTTCCTACAATTGCTCGTGAGACACTTCTTTACGTACTGAAAACTCATCGTAAAATAGCTGATTTTAAATCGCTACGCATGCGCAGTACGGTTTTTATTTTACCGCTCGCTATGCATAAGTGTAGGCAGTAGGCAGTAGGTACTTTATGTCAGGATTGCCATAGTTACAAAATTGTTCATCAGAAATAGCGACTATTGCAGATTTTTTTAAAATATATAATAATAGTTTTATAATTCAGTTAAAAATGTCAATCTAAGGTCTAGTAGTAAAATGTTGTATTGAAATTTTGCAAAATGATTGTGTATGTAATCTATAGGAATACCCGCCATATCATTCTGTGAATGTTTTATCGAGGTTTCAGTATGGTATATGACCGTTAGAGTTCCCGATCGTGGAAAAGTGAAATTATGCAAGTGTAAATTCATGAATCTTGTCTACTAATCCACATAATTTATTTATGCAGAATTTCATGGTTTTACATTATCATTCATAATTATTGATTTCACGAATTATCGATACATTCATGTAACGCAGAGACACTGTGAATAAATTAATAAACCACCTTAAAAATGATGTCATTCCTTAGAAGTACTTCTCCCAGCTCTTGAGTTTTTATCGTTGATTCTTAATCAGTAGAAAAAATTCAAAATGCATTAGCCTAGTGGGAATATATATATATATATATATATATATATATATATATATATATATACATTTTAAATAGAATTTAATGGCTGCTTATTAGTTGAGGATAATGAACGGTGAAAGCAATACAATCGCTTCTCAATAAACACTTGTATTGAGTTGATGAATGATGAACGAAAGCAAATGAAGCTGTAATGTAACTTGGTTATGCAGATTGCTGCAACACATCTCCACTTAATGTTCAATGTATCATTGAATGTATCAATGTAACGTATCACAATGTTCAAAATACAAACAAGATTAAGCTGAATGATTTTTTTAAACAATTTCAAGCAATTCTTATCTTTGTTCCTTCATCTTGATTAAGTATACTTTCAAATATTTTTTTATTTCTCGTAATAATTAAAATACCTTTGCAAAACTAATGCCAGTTACTGTACCAAGTTTACATGCGGTTTGTACCTAAGTTTGCCCTAACTGGCGCATGTGAGAGGTAGAGAGTAGTTTTTTGGGCAATGACTGTTGGTAGCAGCCCTGCAAGTCTCTTCATTCTCTTCAACGACTATCACTAATACATCGTAGGTCACTGTTTCTTTCAAGTTTCCCGCAATTCTGAAACCGTGCTCTTCTATGCTCTCAGGCCAAAATGCTCTAGGATATTGTTAAAAAGGAAAATTCTTGAAGCTGCTACCAAGACAGGGAAGTCTAACGGAGCCACTCTCAATGGGATGATATGATTGTGTTTTCTTTGCAGCAGATGGATGGTAGCTGGAAAAGCAGACCCTGAGATGCCGAAGAGGATGTACATCCACCCGGATTCACCCTCCACCGGCGAACAGTGGATGCAGAAAGTCGTTTCATTCCACAAGCTCAAACTCACCAACAACATATCTGATAAGCACGGATTCGTGAGTACCAATTTCACTTTTATCAATTCACTAGTCTACTCTATTGTTGCTGTAATTTTACAGTCAAATAATATAACAGCTTTTGTCACACTTATTATGAGCGCACTTGATAGTAGAGTGAAAGAGATTGATGGTAAGATAATAATAATTAATAATCGATGTAGTGGATGAACACCTCGTAATCCTCATTTCGAGTTATCAGTGTTCGTAAAAAGGATATTTCTACCACTTACTTGCTGACTCAGCACATTTCTAAGGGAACGAATTCGTCAGAATATTTTTTTAAATTCACGTGATTCTCTCCTTAATAATCACATTTTGAACAGTTTTACACACTATACATTTCTGCAGTTTCACCACTCACTTATCTTTTGAAACAAGAAAGTTTCTAGCATAAGGCAAATGTCATGTTTCCTGCTAAAATGTCTCGACATTAACAAACAAAATCATCAATTTAAAAGAAACTAGGTCGGATGAAAATGATCTAGACACCAATAGAAAGAAGAGGTTCTCTCCGTTATTTTTATATAAATATCTTACTAATTACGACATCACTAAGAGAAGTGATATTCAAAAGAAAACCATGTAATGTTTTGCAATGTTGATTCGCAATGTTTTTAATTTCATAAAAAAATTGAATTTTAATCCTAGAACTTTTTTAGCACTACTGGAATATCGTTTTGAAATTCTACATACAATTCTGTGGTCAAATTGGAAATTCGAGGAAGTTGCAATTTTACACAATTTGTGAATGCTGTTATTTTTTCGGATGGAGGACCAAGTCTCAACATATTTTATAATGACTCCTTTACGTATAAAGTCTTTATCGTATAGGTTCCAGAAATCTTTTAGTTTGCTCTTTAAAAATATTTGTATGTCACTTTAATAAAATTTACAGCTCTTCTGCAATAGGCCGCAATAGTATATGATGTAGATAGAAATCGAACTATTCTATTTCAAAGTATAAAAGTATATTTTTATTATTCACGACATATACAATCCAGTACTTTGATTTTTGATTTTGATGTAAATACAAGTAGCCTTAAACAAGAAAGTGAACAGGATGATACTGTCAAATTTGATTTTCCAATTCCCTTAGAATAAGCTATGACTGTAAAATACTAAAACTGAAAAGTTTTGATCTTGTACAGGGAAATCATGTAGGTAGTTTAATATATGTCTTGCAGGACAGTATAATGAATGAGCAAATAACAATCTTTATTAAAAAAAAATTCCATGAAAACCTGCATAAATATGACTTTTTTGTAACAAATTCATAATTCTCAATTGGAGAATTTCGACTGAAGATCAAGTTATAGGAAAAATCAAACATAAGTAATAAGGTTTTCTACCCACACATCACTCTAAAATTTTATTTTAGGCTCTTATTTCTTCAAAAATTTCAGGGGGAGAGCACAAGGACTCTCCGGGGGCCATGCTCCGAGCACTACAAGAACCGCCTATATTTGTAGCATGTTAAATTTTTTAGACCACTTGGATTACACTGCATTGATTTCGTGGAGGTACTCATAGCATTTTTCGAATAGGGTGATTGGAAGGGATGATGGTGAGGGGGGAGACGGGAGGAAGCAGTGAATCACATTGCTGCTTGAGTCGTGTGAGTCCAGTCGTCAAGCTGTCCGACTGTCTGCCTGTGGCCGTGCCGTGCCGCCGCCAAAGCGGCTTACCTTTGATCCCCCTTGGCCAACCCCCCCTCCCCCAATTACCGTGCCCCCGCGACTCCTTTGCCAACCCATTGGCGTCTACTAATTATCGAGAGAGCAGATAAGCCACTGGTCAACAGCTATTAATCATAGCCGGTTCCAACGCTGCCGCTTCAAACCAACTATGAATCACTAATAGATAAAATAAATGAAAATACGTATCACTTATGAATAAATATGGATGGAGGATCTATAAACAATTCATACATTCCCAAAGTTACAATATTAATTCTACAGACTTTTTCAATCATACATTGACGACTTCCTTTTTTTGTAGTTACACATTATTATTACGTGAAAAAGATGTCTGGTATAATATAGTATGCTATATAATATTCTGTACCGAATCATATACCGAATGATTTATTATTTAAATTAATGTTCGACAGTTGAAAGTAGAAAGAATGATTGAACAGATAGATAATGGTACATATTCTTATCTATAATATTGTGCAATTGCTACATGGCACAGAACAACTATGAGAAACCAATTTGCCTTGTAGTTTGAGAGAAGAATAAGCAACTATTCGTATTTCTTGACTTCTACCTTAAATGTGGAGCATGTAAATGTTGAATATGAGTCTTTCATTAGTTTGATAAACACATTGTACTCTGTTCAGAATTTAATTTTTTACAAAAACATTCTATCAAAATTTTTGGAGAGAAATAGTACAGGCTCAGCCTAGTTTTTCCTCCAATATCATAACTATATTATGATTATAGTGTATTGTACAATAAATGAATAAATAAATAAAATAAATAAACTCATAACATTTTCATTCCGATTTAGGGATATCGGTGGGAGTACATAATACTTCTATCGAGTTTTCTGAACGTTTGGTTCTATCTTGTATTCATCATTCGATTGATTCATTATTTGACGCGGAGGTCTACTGAGTCTCAATTGTACAATCCTACATTTTTCCATTGTTAAACCTTTCCATACAACCTTTTCGTGACTCATCGTCGTCTTGTAAATAACAAGGGGAATCGTATGATGTTGATTTTGAACGTGCCATATTCAAAGTTCCCATAATTTTTAAGATCCTATCCAAGATTTCTTATTGAGCCTGTGGACGATGGATATTTCCAAAAGAGATCGACAAAATATATTCGATTTGGCAAAATGAGCTAATATACTTGTGGAAATCTTTCTTCTGCTTTCTCTCTTTAATTTTCCCTCTCAGATCCAATGTCTCTCAATAACTCTTGTAACCAGACTCTCAGTAACCCTCAGACCCTCACCAGCTTATTCCCTCTCCTAAATTCCATCATTTTCCTCTTCACTGATTCCACATTACTCTTACCGACTTAGTAGCGCTTTTGTCGATTCATATCTCATGTGATTTTTGCCTTCTTGAACATTGATACCTATCTATAAGAGTGTTTATATTCTCTTCAATCTCTATCTTTTTCTTTTCCTTCTTTTTTTCACCATTGTAGAAGTGGTAGAGTAGTGGTCATTATCATCACTATAAAAACTTCGCCAAGAACGCAAGTATAAAAGTATCAAATTAAATCAAATCAAGTTTTATCCAATGATATCACTTACATTACAAAATCCGTTACACAAATGATATTGCAGATCATTGAATACAATACTGTTTGCTTAAGAAAAATCTTGTCTGCAAACAGGAGTGAAATACATTCAAAACTCGACTAAAAATGCTTATCTATAAGCTCAAATGAAAATACTTATCTTAATCAAATTTTATTCATCCCACACACATACACACACACAGTATCATTATTTCAGTCTTCCTACATTGACTAATTTTCTCATTGATATCTCTAGACCAATATTTTTCTACTGATACTGTTCGAACATTCATGTGCAATTCTTGGAATATAGTGTCTATTCCATAGGAATGATCTTGTAAGACAGAAGCAGTGGGATATGATATGTCATATGTGTAGAAAATGGACACAAGCACCATAAAATTTACATAAACGCCATTCTATGCTTGTCTAGTGTGTGCTAATCTTACAGTCAGCAGTTCAGTTTTGAACATTCTACATTCTCATGGAATAGTCCCCAGATTTCCATTAAAATGTATTCTCGTTGGAAACCGAGCATCTCTCCAGATGTGAAGGAAATTCATTTTTTTACCTATTCATCTGCAGGTTAATCCACTCACAGGTGAAATGATGATAAATTACATAAACTTGACTCCTAAACATGATGCTGTTCATAACCTGTGATTGTGAACTGATAGTGATTTACAGACTAATAAACCATAATGTGGACTTGAACCAATTCTTGTTCTGTTGATTCATTACTAGCTCACACAGGACTGTAGGTCCGGGTCGATGTCAAACAAGGCAAACGACAGAAGAGTCCTGCGACAGTCGAGACCAGCGACGGTAGAGACCGGCGACATTTGAGGCCAGCGACGATAGAGGACTCCTGAAAAAGTGGCCTCAAATGTCGCCTGCGTTAGGCGACAGTTGAGGCCACTCTAATTTTTGTGCAGCCCCGACAGTCGAGACCTGCGACAACAGAGGACTCCTGAAAAAGAGGCCTCAACTGTCGCCTGCGCTAGGTTCTCCAGAATGGCAGACAGCACCAAAAGAATTATCATTTAATTAGTATGGATTTACCAGCAATTGAATAATATATTATATCCCATTATTCCTTCCACATTGAAAATACTTTTTCACGAGAAGAGAATAAGTATTGCAACTTTACAACTGAAAATATACCTTAGCTGCTTCTTCATAAAAAACGAAATTTTCAAACTCGTGAATATATTTTTGATACTTGGATGTCAAATTCTCAGTACATTATAGATGTTGAATATTATTCAAAAAATCCATATACTGTTACAAATCAATAACTTTTATTAATTTCACACATTCACATTTTACGATTTTTTGATCCATACATTGAGCTTTCCTCGTAAAAACTAAATTGATTAATTATTTCATTAATGATGTAGCTTATGGAATGAATCACACATGATTACTTTCATATGATGATAACATCATACCTCGAAATAGAATGAACATAGCTACAATCTCATATCCTACACTCGGTCATTCTGACAAATTGGCTTTCCCTCAAGCCATAAAATAAATGAATATGAAAAGGATTACAAACATAAACAGAACATGGAAAATAAAACAAATATAAACTAAACACACAAGATGAAACGAACGTGAACAAAACATAACACTGCATTACATGTCTGCTCATATTTCGAGAAGAGAAACGTTACCTGAGCGTCGTGACATTAGCTCAGATAATATAAATCCTCGACCAACCCCCACCACCCCCGCCTAGAATCTGCCACTGGTTGCACACAACATTATTATCGCACAAATCGATTGAGTCTCTTTAGGAAAAGTGGATTACTCATAAGTGGAGATTGTGCAAGAAGCGTGCGATGGTAATGAAAGTTCATTCGAAAAACGTCCGGTAGATGTGCAAGATCTTGCCGAGAAGAAAGGCCCATTAGAAAAGGTAACTAACCTGAAGTCATTAAATAATAATATTTAACAATACTAGTGTTTTACAATTGACATAAATTGTATGTATATTTCAAGTTAAAACCAAAGATATCAATAACTTTCTGAAAATCAAAATTTCGTAATAATTCCACGAAATCGGAAATAATATATCTAAAAATTATATTAGAAATGCTTTCTCATTTTTCACCTTAAAATTAATTGAATTTCATAATTCCATACTTTCTCACCTATTTCCGATAGATTTGAAGCCATTTTTCTGGGGCGGGGAGGGGGTCGCGAATAGGGGGTCAAGTTTTTTTATTGACGTTGTCCAATACTGCAGAATCGTTCCAAGAATCTTTCAGTTACTTTGGAATTATTTCCCTAAACGGTCTTCTCCCATTAGAAGTAACTGACGATGACTATATAACCATGGTTATATTGTTAGGCTACTTTAAACTGAACTAACTGAACTGATGATAACTTATTGAAAACTGAATTAATGTGTTTTTCTTCGAGGTCAAACACCATCAAGTGTAAACTGTGTCAAGTGTCAAGAGCAACTTTGGTCTCTCACTTGTAATTTCTTTATGTGGTAATACAATGCACAACGGTTAACATCACCAGATTGTTAGTTTCTCTCAGGTATTGACATTTTGAAGTAGGATTTTTGATAAACGAATAAAGTATGAATGTGAACACAAACGAAAATAATGTCAACCTATTGTCATATTAAATGTTTGGGAATTCTTTAAAACACATAAGCTTTGTATATTTTGGAGCACGTATTTCCCAGAATGTGTTGCATTGAATACAGTACTATTCAACACCGTTATTCCACCTCATCAATTCTATTCATGGACATTAACATGTGACTCTCTGTTATGTTTTTCCATTCCGTACGCCTTTTTGTTGTCATTCAGCAGATAACAGTTTTCTAAAGAAGCAGAACTCTGAATCTGGATGTGCGCTGAGCATCGTCATTGTCCACCTGCCTTATAATAAAATTCCTTGAAACGTAATATGAATTGGCTATTTCTTGAAAAGTACAGGTCAAGTCCCAAACCATGAGTCGAATATTGCACCATCAAATTCCTTTATCATTCATTCATTCAACTATCCATGTTTGGTTTAGTTCTCAGTTCCTATTCAATACAGTATCAGCTTATCTTTCTAACAGCTCTATTCCACCATACTCCGGCTCATAGAAGGAATACTCTTTCATGTCCTTTTCAAAAATAGAGAATTTATCTATCTTCTATCCATCTATAAGACGAGATGGCGTCTGTCTTTCTGTCTGTTTTATGTGAGCTCATCACGCTTGAAATACTTGACTGATTAAGCTGTAATTCTTCACAAAGATGATCGTTCTGAAAATCCTTCAAGGATAAGCCCTATCTACCTTCAAAGTTCATATGCTTTTTTTAAGAAGGAAGTTTCCATTATTTGGTTTTCAACAAATCAGAAGTTATAATCATTACAAAATGTATTTTGTCTGGAATCGCAGTAGGATGTGTCCTCAACTGTCGCCTGCTGCAAACGAGTCTCTAATTTTTGTACAGGCCCGACAGTCAAGACCAGCGACATTCGAGGCCAGCGACGGTAGAGGACTCCTGAAAAAGTGGCCTCAAATGTCGCCTGCGTTAGGCGACAGTTGAGGCCACTCTAATTTTTGTACAGCCCCGACAGTCGAGACATGCGACGGCAGAGGACTCCTGAAAAAGTGGCCTCAAATGTCGCCTGCGTTAGGCGACAGTTGAGGCCACTCTAATTTTCGTACACTCCCGACAGTCGAGGCCTACGACCGTAGAGGACTGTAAAACAGTCCTCTACGGTCGTAGTCCTCGAATGTCGTCGGTCTCGACTGTCGCGCCCCCGTAGGTCCACATCCCACGCACAAGCCAATCATTATTTTGTTTGGCTCTCAATAAAAATAAAATGGATGCATAGAATCAATACTATGCATCCATTTTCTTTAGATACATTCAAATTCATAAATCATCTATAGAGCGTTTCATGGCAGTACATCTGTTCAGCTGGTAATTATAAACCATGAAATGCATAATAACAAAGAATCTGAAAATTTTTGAACTCCTGGGCACATACCTGATAATTTCAAACTTATTGTGTTTCGCACTTCAAGTTAAAGTACCTGCATTTTTTACACCATGAAAGTACGAAATATTCTATAACCTACTATGGTTCTCAATAACTCGATAAATTTGAGGTGATCCTCAACGCAAAGGTTAAATGACAAACTACAATTTTTTTACTTTCATCTACTGACTTGGGGAATGCGCGCGCATTTTCTCAGTCGGGGGGCAGAGTGAATAGAATAAGGCCCATCTGAGCATCTGGGAAACGGGAAGTCGCTGTATGTTGTATGCCTGGAGAATGGCATGCAATTGTAAGACAAATACCAGTTGAGCGCTGCAGAAGAGAATTCTCGATTGAACTGGGGCCAGTATGGATGGTGCGTGGTGGTAATGTAGGGGGGGGGGGTCCGGGGCTACCAGCATAAAAGCCTGTAACAACAAGAAGATACATTGATGTGTCGTCGTCATTCTGGTCGAGCGGACAATATTGACCAGTGAGTCTAGGCGCCGGCCCAGGACCAGGGCTCCATACTAGCCTTCTGCAAAACATCGTCTCCCTTCCTTGGCCAGGCGTCTCCCAGCCAACCCCCCCCCCCAAAAAAACTCCACCGCCCGTAACCCCTTCCAATCAACCACCACCATCAATTAGCTGATATATCGTGTTTTTGTTGCTGGTTAAATTAATTTAAGCTTGCGCCCAATGAATTGTTCTTCCACCCTCGATCATTCCGGCGATAAATAGATTTTTTTTCGTCAGCAATACATAGATCATTTGACACTCAACACATTATTTCAGACTACTATATTATTCAATCTCCCACTCATAAATCATGCTCGTCCTAATCATTACCACGATCTGTCAATCTTTGAATATATGACATCATTGCTGACAGATTTTTTATTTTTGAAATTTACCAGTGTAATTCATGGGTATACTTCATAGATAAATTGGCTATCATAAATAAGTAGATAAAAGGAAAATGAGCCTTATATTCAGCGTGTTACATACACGGGAGAGAGGAGAGCTTAAACAATGAATCTGAAAATAAACTATCAAGTATATTTAACACTTTTGGCAGAGATTCAATTTATCAATAATGAAATAAAAACAAAATAGTGTTGTTTCTTAATCTAATATAATTATATTTGTAAAGCATATATGTGAAAGTGTAAGTTAACTTGAAACTGTAGTCATCTTAATTGCAAATTCTTGATAAAAAGATTGTCAACTTGATCCAAGAATTAATATTACTACATTCCTCCAAAACATACAGCCAAAGTTTAGTAATAATTTCATCATTGTATTGACGATTATACCAGGCCTTTTCTCTTAAACAATTTAAGTTGGTATCGATTAATTCAAGTATGTATACTCAGTCAACCCTCTGAACTGGATCGACGTCATCAGAGGTCTAAAGCTTTACGATTGAACTAATTTAGGCAAAATGGATGAGATGAAGGCAGGGGGGAAGAGGTGTTGTCGCGTGGTTAGCTGTGAGACTTTTAGAAGCTTTTAGAGACCAATTAGTGTCTTGTCTTTTCGGCGACAATTTATTTTATTTTAGTACTCCACAACTCGGCCACTAAACCTTCTATTTTTGTGCTATTAATTGGTTACCTTCACTATTTACCGTGTTTTTTTATTTCGTGCAGGCAACAGTACAAGTCTCATAGTGTAAAGTGTCATCTCAAACACCATGCCTATGAATAGGCTTCACTGTTGCCTAGAAAATCTGCTTTACTGTTTCTAACAAATCTTTTGGAACAGACTATTAGCTCGGACGTGATAAATTAAGAATCCCCTCGGGCTGGAAGACTCGCTGTCAACTAATTTCAGGATATTGGCAATTTTCAACTTACTTAAAGTTTAGTTAATTCTGGGAGAAGATAATAATGGAGAATTATGGCTCTGATATACAACATGCTACGGATTGATTTATTATGTGCATGGATGTGTTTTGACCATATATTTGAATGATTTGAATATAAATTATTATAAAGTGAAATAATGATGAATTAATAACCATTTATCATCAAACATTTGAATTATTTTTTGGTACCCTAATTTATTGTGAACATAAAAAAATGGAAAAATTTGGCATCTTTAACATTTTATTGGAAATTCATCAAAGTATTTATCGTAGTTATCGTTGAACATACTCCAAAGCCCTTGATTCCAAACTAACATGTCACTAGGCTCGTTCAATAATTCAAAGAATATTAGAACCATCTCAGCATTTCCACATTACAAAATTATCTACTAATATAAAAAAGTAAATTAATCAATATTCCAATCAATAATGTCATCAAGTACCTGAAAACAAACCTTTTTGACTGCAATGTTGACGTCAAAAGAGAGGAAAGCTGAAAGGAAGATCAATGAATCTGCACAAAATATCCGTTTAAGTTAACTTAACATCTCCTAACCACCGATCAGGCATGTTAACTTCTATCCAATTGGCGGTCAATACACGAGAATTCAACATAGGAAAGAAACACAAGGAGAACCCTCCTCATTCTTCTTTTCTTCTTCATCATCATCATCAAGCTCTCAACAAATTGAAAAAATTTTGGTGAACATTCATCTAACTAAAATCGAAAGAAAACTAGAAATATTTACATCAATTACCTTATTTATAGAAAAATATTATTAACTTCACATTCAATTTCTTTATTCCTATTCACAATTATTTTACAATTACAAGAAATAACTTAAAATAATTATTTGAATTGATATTTCACGATGGGAAAATGAGATGGAACATAGTAATTTATATTCCATTCATAAAAATTATGATTATCCAGAAACTACAAGTTAAATCGATTGAAATTACTTTGGAAAATCAGATTGAGAATACAATAATCTATTATGAGTAGAGGTTGTTAATTTCTAATTCGGTTTATCATGTACCATGAGTGTTGTAATAATATTCATACGGAATTGCAAATAAAAAATGTTTAATTGGTGAATTAAAGTTCGCTAAGATAAACTAACAGTGAAGTTTTAAATGAACTAGGCTAGGACAGTAATTGTCTTGGAACTATCCCAAAATCATACTCAACCTATTCTTTTCGTAGATATGTCCCATGATGAGCTGTAATCATGTATATAACATATATTGTGGTCTCCGAAGGTCTCATGAAACGTTATGCTTTATAATTTTCTAGTTTAATGAATTTAAAGAATTTGTGAACTCAAACTTGACCAAAGTAAGTTAGTAGTGATAGTGATGATGTCTAATGTAACCACTAGGTAGCAAATTATCTTGGTTTTTTAAATGTTTAACTGAGTCACACTCTACGCTAATGTCTTAATTGAAGTGACTATAATTTACGAGTGTATTGGGATGACGACAGAAGAAGAAAGTAAGGAAATATTGTTTTGTGTGAGCTTAGCATATGTAGGGATTAGATGGCTTATGGGTAGAATGTGTGTCTGTAATCGTAAAAGCCAGGTAGATGATGGCTGTTGTTGATAAAAATTGTTGGCAAACAGAAATGTCGTTTGAAATGCCCAAAACAGATAGCAGGCGGCGAGCAAATGTCACCGCTTGGTCAGGCCAGGAATTCAAGCGGCTTCTCATAATGAGCACTGTGAAAAGCTTTTACAGTTCCGATGAACCGATAAAGCCACAAGTCGGAGCCGGTGTTTCTGTTTTTCTCATCGCTCGATTTGAGCAGCAGTCGTCGCCTTGTATTATATTTTTATTATCAAGATGCTGGATGCTGCTAGCTGCTTATTTTCACACCGCCACAACAATTTATAGGACGTCTTTCTAGCCTCATTTTCAGTTTACGGCGGCTATGCTATTTAGATATTGAGATGATGTCAATATTCTCGTGAAACAGGAATATTTAAATATTTGTACAATATTAATGCCTGCAATGTTTTTTCAACTCGTCGTTCGGAGAATACATTCAAATTCAATCTTCAATGTCTTTAAAAAAATTAAATTATCATCCCACCTTCAAAGTGATGTTCGTTCATCAATAGATATTTAATTCATAAATTGGTCGCGATGCCTATTTACCGAGGAGACGCGTTTGAATCAATATATTGCATTGAATGGAATGTGTCAAATCATCGAGACTCTATCGTATTGTTTATCATATTCCAGGCCATGTCAGCAGCAATTAATTTTGGATAATGATTTAATAATTTCTGATATAGCCTACATTCAAACACACTTTTTGTTGAAGAACTGGGGGTTTTAAGAATTTGATATCTTTTTTTAATATTTTCAACAATAGAGTGCCCTGCCTAATAATGTTTTCCACGTGTTGAAATCCATTTTATGCAGTCTTGTACTACATTGTTTCTGGAATGTATTCTATTCCCTTTCATACTAGATCGTAGCTGTTGATAGATGAAAATGGATAAAGTGAATTTCGACCTCGATCTAGTAATGAAATCACACTGTAATGAGCATTTGGTGACAATAAATTAATGAGAAACCGAAAATAATGTCGATTGAAGTGAGTGTTTGTTAAGAGTGGACGATTAGGCTAGCTGTGCTCTGTTGGAGTTTCAGTTGTAATGAGGATGCGGGCTCTACAGTCTACAGCTCCACAGCTATGCATTGCGGACACTTTGTGCACAATACACGGATTAGTCCTTTCGACAGACCTTTAATCAGTTAACTTGTGCTAAATGCAACACTTGTAAACATCTACGGAATCAACTAACTTGCCCAACTATGTACTGTTCGAAAACGAACAGCAGGAATGCTAAAACTTAGTAATTGGCCTCAGAGATGTGTTAGAATGTATATGAAAGGAAAAAGAGTCACTAACAACTGCAGATTTTTGTGAAACTGTTTCCCAAAAAATTCATATATTTTATACAATCAAGACTCACTTCTAAATTGATTTTCATATTGTTTTTATGGGACACTCATTTTAGCCATCATACATCCCTATTCATGATGTTAATGTTTTCTGACCTGAAGTAGAAGTGAGAAATTGATAATTGAATCGAATAATTGCATTTATTAGGGCGGAGTTATGACTCTCGTTCCTTTCTGTCATACAGGCAGACGTGGAGACATCTTTCCAAGACCTAAAGAAATAAGATTGTAGGGTTCAGTCTTTTTGGTTAGACTGATGATGTTGAAGACTACTGATGTTGATGCCTTTAGTACATTGAAACTATAGATTGGCTTGAATAAAATATGTGGAACTGACAACATCACTTCCATTCTACCCTAGTATTGAGCAAATCCAACATCTCTATTTCTAGTGTAAATTTTGAATACGGTTTTCTGAAAAACCTTAAAAAATTGTTCAAAGAGAGTGAATTTTCCATTTGAAGATAATAGCAGCGAATTTATTCAGGTCTAATAATTCAACAGTATTTTTTCAGATGTATCAAACTGATTTTTGTTAATTAACATATTTTTCCAAAACAAAACCAATATCAGCACATATATCGATAACCCCTGTTTTTGCGAAGAATGGAATATTATGATATCGCTCAATATAAGACATTAGCTGTCATTAGTTTTAAAGAAGTCTGTCAATTTATATGAATAATATTGCTAATAATTTATCATCATCATTTTGTAATGATGAATTAATGCAACTTGATAAGCTGAATACTATTGAAATTGTGAAAATGCGGTTGATATGGTTTCGCTCGTAGTGAACATTTTGAACAACATTCAAATAGAGGGATAAGGGCTGAAGAGAACAATGGTCCAGTGATTAGGTATGAGAGCATCAATCACACTGATCGTGAGCAGACACGCAATGGTCGCCCACTGTCCAGTGGGAAATCATCAAAGTCCTGTTCCGGTGCAGTGCAGTCAATTGACTACTCACCAATACATTCAGGCTAATCATTCCACCATTTCGAGAAAAGTCTACATATCTCGATTAAGAGAAACGCAAATAAAATTCTCTCTCTCCAAAATCCAATAATCCAATAACGTGTTTCACCATGGCAAACATTGGTTTCATCCGCAACTCTTTTATTAACTCTACCGAATATTTGGTAAACTGCGTGTTTTCAGACATGATGATGATGTTAGATGGAAGCAAACCACTTCTCAATATTGACAAACCCAGAGATAATTCCAGAAAACCGTTGAATATTCAGAGAGATATTCATTTATGTGTTCAACTGAACAGTCCTCAATTCGAGTCACTATTAAGTTCAATATGCATTTTAGTCTGCTTGTTCTGAGCTTCTGCGTATTGTTCCAAACTTAACTCCATATAGACTATATATTTCAATATTCAGGGTATTATTGAACTATAGCTACTAACTTTATCTATACTCTCGAATGTTCTCTATTTAAGTAGTAGGCCTGTTGTGATATGTTGAATAAAATAATTTCATTTATATTTATTGAAAAATATAACTTATCATCCATAGTACTGTACGTAACTTAGCTCTGTGGACAAATAAAACTAATTTTGAATCTTAAAAATAATGCTCGAATGACTGATCTACTCTTCTGAAAATTACATTGTTCACAGCTCTTACAAATTTTATGAATGACAATATTTTTTTACGAACGTCTTCATTGATTGTGTATAGATGGTGTTTCCTATCTTTCAATGATCGACGCATTAAATAACACGACTTCAAGTTGTCACAAATACTTTACTATTACAAATACTATTGAAAAAGCTTGTCACCAGTAATTGTCCTTATAACTCTATTATTAATCTGTAGTAATTTATAAAGTTGTATTTAGAGTGGAGTTTGTGTCAGGTTCAAGCTATTATATAATAATAATATCCAAACGAGGTGGAATTTCCGTCAGGAACCATTAAAGGTAGACGCACACAGATCGTCATCGGACGGACGGCACGCATCGGACGGATCGGATTATTAGATCTGATGCATTGTTTTCAATTGGAGTGCGCATACCTATCCGCATCCGTATAGGTATGCGCACTTTAATTGAAAACAATGCATCAAATCTAATCATCCGATCCGTCAGATGCGTGCCGTCCGTCCGATGACGATCTGTGTGCGTCTACCTTAAGCAGGAAACGTGGGGAACCAATAAAAGCATTAGGAATTTCATTATATATATAACTATCATAATATTAACTCTACTACTAAACAAAAAGTTCAATAATTGACAATCTGTTCAAGTGTTATGTCCACATAAGTACTTGAGATGCATACAAGTCTTAAAGTAGGTTACTGCTTTCAAAACTAATTTTGACGGCTGAGAGATATTTTTTTGATCAAGTCAAGTCTTATCAGCACTATTGATCGGCTGAGTTATTGAAGAACAATAACACACGCACACGCACACCCCAAGGATGAACTGGAAATTGTGCAAATGCAAGATATCGACGCTGCTCCCTTATGATACGAATCTGGAGAACGGAAATTCCCAATGCAGTCTATTTAGGCTGCTTCCACCCCTAATAAGAAATGCATTTGTATGGTATGTGTCTTGCTCTGCTCCAACAGACAATTGCAACTTGCTTTTTCTTCTCGGAGGAGTTGAGTGCAGTTGCCATGGATACAGGTGCTGTTCCCGCACAAGCAATGACTTGGAAAACGTCTCAACTCACATGTGAGTAAACACAAACTCCCTTCCTTCTTCCTTCTTTACTCACACACACACTCTCATTCATTATCTGTCCTTTCTTCACACCTCAACATTGTTCTCATTAGCTAATTATTCGTGAATGATGATAATAATAATCACTCTTTCTTGAACATTACAGCAAAATCATATTTCATCACCTGATTGTTTAATCTTGACCAATTTTTCCAAAGTCCTCATAACTCCGATTCGAATATGTTTCCTAACAGCTGTTTCATAGGAATTAAGAAACGACTTATTAGCGAAACTTACCAACATACAGGCTGCATTGTAGTAATGAGATTTCAAGATTTTATGGAAATCGATATGATAGATGCAAGTAATGAAACATCATATTAAATACTGCAAAACAAATTTTCAAAAATTATGATGGAGAAATATGAAATATTGTTTTTTGTTCAGTTTGATGATGACTGGCGAAAGGTATGGAGGGGGTGGAAGAGAGAGGAGTGTTTGAAAAATGTTAGGAGCTATTTGATCTAATTGTTCGGTGGATTTATTTTTCACTAATCTAAGATCAGGAAGAGTGTGGGGGGGAGAATGGAGGGTTCTTGCGTGCTTGTGCTTTGGCGTATGGTCAGGGGGCATACGGTAGGGGTCTAAGTGGTAGGAGATAGGGGGGTAGGACAAGGGTAGTCTAGCCCTTGGCGGCTTCTCAAAAAGGTAGGAGACACCCTTCTCCAAGATATCGATTTCCCCTGCTCTATGTTTGCTTGTTCGTCCGCCTAGGCGGGTCACACAAAGACTATTCTCTCTCTCTCTCTCTTCCCTACTCTTTCTCTCTACCCAGGCTACTAGCAAAAACATCTTTAGGCCTCTTTGTGTCTTTGTGTTTTACTACCGCATCATCCAGCTCTCGAGTATTCGCTGAGTTTAAGCACAAATAATTCGTGAAGGATGCCACCGACCTTTTCCAACAAAGCTTATTCTTTCAGCAATCACTGTTCGAGCCCTCCCCCCTCCACCCTTCCGCTTATCCTCTGCCCGGTTTCAATATTCTCACGATATCAACACACCCCCCCACCCATAGTTACCTTCTAACAAAACCGAATCGTTGTTTTAGATTTACAATTGCAATATTTCATTTTCATAAATATTCAGTGAGTACTTGTGTTGACAGAATTCATGAGTCATCATTTTTTATAAGAATATGAGTAAGGTCTGTATCAATTTAATCAAATTGTGGAGTTTTTCTCGTAGGCAGAATTAACCAATCGCACGGATTAGATGAGTGTCGTGCAATCGACTCTCCTGTTAGAAGGAGAGCTTTGAGACAGCTCTACTAAAATCACTTCTCGATAGTTCGAATCATCAACATCATCATCATCCTTCCCATTAGGCTACTCACGCCCAAGCCTAGGAATAATGCGAGCATCATTCTCAATAAAATACTACTAAATCAAATGAACAACCTATATTTATAGAAATAATCGTAATACAAGATCATCGAGGTTCTAGAACAGGGGTTCCCAAACTTTTTTTTATCACACCCCCTCTGGTTATTCGGAGACAACCCACGCACCCCTACATATCAACTTTTAATCTTGTAATACCATTTTGTGGATGGTTACTGGGCTTTCTAAACTGTGCACTAAGCTTGGCTTGTTTCTGCTATGCCAAGAAAGTAATCTCTAGATTAAGTTTAACTTACAACTTAATTGAAACTTCACAAAAACAATAATTGTATTCGTAACAATTTTAATTATTTCCATAATTATCAAAAAAACACAGACTTTATTTCAAAGATCTGAGAAAATAATTTAAAAAGGAACTCAAATTTTTTTTTTGCCCCTCTGTACTTTCTCCACGTCCAAGGAGGCGCGCTCCCAAGTTTGGGAACCCCTGACTTTCTAGAGGTCAGAAATCGATAATTATTAATCATTGGATCAGTTGTTTCTATGAATTCTCTACATTCCAAGGGGCTTGAGAAGATGGAAAGTTGTTCAAAAGGAAACCTATATAATATATGAAAATCAGCTCATTTTTGATGAACGCAAATGAAGGGTGTGGCAAGAAGAGAGGAGAGATTCAAGTGAGAGAAGAGCAGCTGCGTGGAGTGGATGTGCGATTCGATTCTCAATCGACCAGCATCTCCACCTCCATCTCTTTCCATCATACATTCTGTGAGTCGTTTTTCTCATTCTATCATCCATCAATCCATCTCTATTGACCGGCTGCCAGAGCGCCGACTGCCCCAGGTGAAGTTCAATCCTGAGTAAATATTGCAACGATGTTTTGCAAACAAACAATTCACGGACATTTTCGCTTCCAAAATCACAGATCTCTACGGTGTTGTATCCAGAATGAATCGATAAAACAATTCTTGAAACTGTTACTTGAAATATGATAATCAATTCATAAAATAAAAATTATTCCAGAAACCAATTCCCGTATTGTATGTATGATGGATCGTTGAGGACTGTATAAAATAGAGAGTAGCCTATCACGTACTATAACAAGAATAATTTCCAATCTTGAGCTACTTGCTCATTT
Organism: Nilaparvata lugens; assembly: GCF_014356525.2. Taxonomy (NCBI): domain Eukaryota; kingdom Metazoa; phylum Arthropoda; class Insecta; order Hemiptera; family Delphacidae; genus Nilaparvata; species Nilaparvata lugens. The sequence goes on from NC_052518.1 coordinate 46,318,666, forward strand.
TTAACTGATCTCATACTGTATTAACAAATTTGAGACATACATGAGGAAAAATCACAGTTGAATAAGAATTTGGCATTGACTTGTATGAGGAGGACCTTTTTTGATAATAGATTAAAGATTAATATTATTCGAGTGTGATTTTATTTGTTTGAGTAATAGCAGAAATGGATGCCGTAAACGCATTCCTTTGTACATTGGATTTTATCAAATGGCATGAAAAGCTGTTGTGCTAAATTTGGATGAGTGTGTATGCGCACGCTCGGTGACTATCCAATTGGCGTCGGTTTTAGCAGTGCATGGACCTGCGCTCACTGCACTGACCGCAGTTCACACTAGACGCAGAGCAACCCATCCTAGACCTATCCTTGTCCCTTGCTCACTCACCCACAGTCATGTCATTTGTTTCGAATTCAGGTGCCAGGGTGCAAATGGCCAGTGATCTCGATTCTCGATGCATTTTGTTCTTTTCATGTCACAGTTTTTGTACAGTCGTTCGTTCTTTTTTCATCAGCATGCCAATTGCTGCCAGTCACAGCGCATCAATTAAAATAGGGAAAGGATGATTGAAATAGGGAAAAATGATATGAAATTGCTGTTGAAGATTGAACAAGTTCAATGCTGTACAGTAGTGTCGATTATCCACTAAATATCTATTCTGTAGATCATGCGTAACAGTAGACCTCGCAAATTTATCTTCTTCAATGTGCGACAAGTCAAATAGAATAGAAGTTATTGTATCACTAACACTTATCAATTATCACTTTATTACCTATTTCGCATTTCTAACAAGAAATGTAGGAAGAGAGGGCATTGGAGGGAGTTAGCGATAATGGTTTTTGGGTATTGGTCTTCTTGTCATGAGTATTCTCACATTGTTCATCGATATGAATCAACCTTTTACATGAAATTTATCAGGAGACACGCTTTATAACAATACGCCGAGGCTATGCTTGCCTCTTGAGAATATTGATTCTCTCTTTAATAATTGTTAATATTACAGGAGAAAATAGATACTTAATATTATTTGTGTGAATTTGAACAATCACTGTTTTAACAGGAAATTTTTACCTAGATATCTTTTGACTAAAAATTTGTATTATCTAGGGTTCGAGTTTCGACGTTTGTGACAGATTGGACATTACTGTCCAGTGTCTAAACGGTAACCAGAAACTAAATCGTCATGTCACCAAATATGAAAGTCATTCGGAGGCATTGAGTTTCAGGTACGTGAAATTTGTCTAGAGATCGTAGTGAGATCGTTTGACTGCAGGGTGGGTATGAAAATAGACACATGTGATGAAACGGTTGTAGGCGTGGATGGGATGCCAGTAAGATGATGGTAATGATTGTGATGCAAATTTGCGTGTAAACCGGAAACAAGAGCACGCGTCACCTACACGCCCCTCAATATCCTATATTCCATTTCTATTGCTATATCAGTTTATATGGAGAATAATATTAATAATTTTGGTGTGTCAACTGGCGGGTGCTCGGCTGTTCGGTGATCGATGCTTCCTCTGCTCCGCTCTGCCTGCTGCCGCCTGTCATTGCTTACTATTTTATTGCTCCAACTGCAACACAACGCATCCTGCCTTGCCTTTGTCACAGGTGCTTAACTGCTCAACAGCAAATGCTCACTTTATCTAACGCCACTATGATACTTGGTCGCTGCTGGTCAGATAGCTCCTGCCAAAATTATGTCAATGAACTTCGAGTAGCAACACTAATACTTGCTATCAATTTTCTACCTTGAGTTCTCCTTGGTTTGGTCAACTTCAACTTGAAAAAAAATCAATGTTAACTTGGACCAAGTGCTCTGTGAAACCTCGCTATGTAAACTACCAACAAGTTGTATCATATTGAACCTGTGTCACATTGACTTCTTAGTATCAGCTCCAATTCCAACTGCTACCAAAGTAGCCTAATGTGACACATTAATCGGCAATCGACATAATAGACATATCCACTGCATTGATGATGCTTACAGATCGGCCCAGTAATATTTGCAATATTTCTAATCTAGGAATCAAAATCTAGAATTGTAATAGTAAGTAAACTGGAGTCGAAATGGATATCTCAAATTATAATAATGAATAGGAATGTTCTGAAGTAAGTGCCTTATTTAGGAATGTGTCGAATCTTAGCTGGATCTCATTGTATTGCCCAGCAACGAAGTACGAGAGCCATGCTGCTATTGGCAACAAAGTCGAACATAGATGAATTTATATCTTAGAATTGTTTTTAGATATGCTCCAATAGTTCACCAGGAACTTGGATGGAACTTTTCGATGTACAATTTTCAACTATTAGCATTTGCAACCTCAGCCTGAATTCAAAAATAAAGAATCGCCACGACAACTGGTTTGCTTTCAAAGTTATGGTCGTGAACGACTTGCATGCAACCAGTTGCAGCTGCACCTGATCAATATTTTCTAATGTAAAATTTGTAATGGAAGGGAAGTATAGTAATACAAATTACTCGGCGCTCAACAAATAATTTAAAGCCGTGATATTGCAACGTCGCATTGTAGGCCTAGAATCTAATACATGATTGGTGAAAAAGATTTTAAAAAATACCAGCTGATCTTTTTCACCAATCATGTATTGGATTCTAGGCCTACACTGCGACGTTGCAATATCGTAGGCCGGGGCCTTGTATTAGAGGTGGCTATGATTTCGTACTATGAACTATCACAAACCAAAATATATTCTCATTTTGATCTGCAATATCAGTCTATTGGGAGAAGAATTGCTAAAATTTGTTAATTAGGAAATGAAATTATTATTAATCAACTCTTCATCCGATGAAAACTCTACAAATCGATAATTTGCTATTTCAAATTGAACTAATTGCGAAACTGTGAAACTGATCTAATAACTGATACACATCTGTCGGTTAGTTGATGGACAGATATAGTTTTGGTTGCATAACTGGTTGCAGTTGAAAATGTTTGACGATTTTAGTTTTGGAATGACCGTGGGTGAATCGGCAAACTTCTGATGCAAACAATGATGACGGTTGGGGGGTGGGGGTTTCTACACACGTATTGTAACAAGAATTACGTGCTGCGGAGATGAGAAGAAGTTTACTTTTGGATAGGCAAGAAAAGCGAGTCAGAGTGAGCCGACCTGCTACGTGCACAATACTCTACTCATTCTGAATAATAATAATAAAAACCGAGTGCCTGTAATCCCAGTGATTTCTATTCACTTTGCTTGTAAGTGCGGATAAATGACTGGAAGCAATAATGATTGTAGTCCACTCCATTATCACCTGCTTTAATCCACACATGTATCCTCAACCTTAACACACTTTCTCCACGTGAATAAAGTCAGGCCGAGCATGCAATTGTAGAGTACAATGTTGTGTCCCAAACTCAGTGATATTTCAGCTAGATTTACATTGCATCTCGACACTTTTTCAGGCTTGAAGTCTCCGAGATGGTTGATATTTCACACCTTTTCACCACAAGAGTGAATCATTTAGACGGTGTTAAAGTTTTATTTGTAACTAGCAGGTAACTCGTGCTCCGCTAGGGTTTAATTAAAAAACTTGACAAACTGAAAACTAGACCTATTGAAATCTTGAAGATTTTAAAATAGGCCTATAACCTTCCCAGATAAATTAAGAATCTATATGCAAAATTTCAAGTTAATCAGTTCAATAGCTCAGACGTGATAATGCGTCATTCTTGAATTTCCTATCCCGTACGTGTATAATTCAATTCTTCACTGTATTATCATAGATAATCTAATTCTCAGACAGTAAGAATCTAAAATATATTTTAGACAATAATAATTCCAAAAAAACAGTTTTGGGCTGGGCCTGCTGTCTCAATTATAGGAGTTTCATTTGTGTGTGATAAGAACGATCAGATGAAAAAAATAATATCAAATACATTTAAAATAATAATTATAATAACTGAAAAAATGTGTATAAGATAATGGTTAGCACACACACTTTCCAATGAGTTATTTTATGAGAGATTTTAGAATTATGTCAAGAGTGCTTAAATTGTGTCAAGTGTTTCTGTTTCTTAACTTTTTAACTACAGCTTATTAATTAATTTTCCTACTCCTATAGTCGAAAGACAAAAAGTACAGGCTTTCGTCAATCCCTAGATTTTGTATTTGAAGTATTTCTGAGTTTTCATTGTATTTTTGTTGTACTAATTATATATCAGATGTATAATAATACTTCCGCACACTCGGCATTAGTTTGTTGATTGGTTGTTTGAAGCATTGATTAATAATGTTTTCAAGTTTACTGTAATTCTTTGAAGTTAATGCTTCTCGTCCCACCATAGTTTATATAACTGATCTCGAGTGAAAAGTCGACAAACATTTCACGGCGCCCATATAATATGATATTGCACAGCGTATATAATATTCTCATCTTGGCGTTCAAATGCAATATGCCCAAGGACTTAATATAATCATCACTGAATTTTGTTTACTCGTAGAAGACTATCAAGTTTATTTACTGAGACAACGTGATAAGTGAGTTTACAACATTCTAGGGCACCTCTTTCATTGATATTTGAGTTAGTTATTATGTTTACTTTGGGATAATCCGGAAATTCGTTCGCATATCTATGCGTTGGCCGATTAATTACATAGTTAATATAATATCACGCTAGATACTGGACCGGAAGATACTGGTTTTGCTCTATAATTTTAGTTACTAATGCTACTATTTTTCGCTCACTTGTTGGCTGAGTTGAGACGAAATAAGAATTATTATTCAATAACATAAATATTATGATTGATAAGAAATGGCTTATAGGCTATCCTCGGTTTATTCAAAATCTTTGTGTTCATCAGTTCAACTATATAGCTCAAATTGATAAAATTATTATCTATTCGAGTAAGTTCGAGCTACAGATTATATAGTCTGTCTGCTCAAAAATCCAAATTAAGTTCTATCAACTACCCTAAAGACTTCTGCCATTGCTTAAATATCGACAACAAATAGAAGAAATACAACTGTTTCTCTGAATTCACATATTAAAATTGTCCACTGATTTTTGTAAGTTGGCCAAATCTAAAAACTCTCCTGGCTGGTACATCAAGTTGCAGATTACAGAACTAACTCATGTACGATAATGATCTGAATATCATTTTTTCGAAATCATTCCAGGAGAGTGGTTTTGTTGCTGTATGCTCTGTGTTGAAAGCCACATCTTGGCTGTGGCTATAAAATAGAGCTAACTAGGTAGTGAGCTGGCTGGGTTTGTAAAAAGTGAACAAGTTGGAACCTGACGCTTGAACTATGGTCTGATTTAGTTGATGCCGGAGCTCATTCGTTATAGGCTGCAGATCATGTTGGTGGGTGGGAGGAGTCTCTATCACAAAGCACAAAAAGAGGAAAGATGAATTGCTGTTGCGAAGGGAAGGAAGGTCGACGATTTAATTACGTATATTTTTGTGTCTGCCTCCCAAGACACCGGGTGGAGAGGGAAAAGCGTTATTTGTTTATAAAGCGTTATTATTAAGCATGTCAAAGATGCTGCAGCAAACAATGAGTGAAGTTATAGTCGCTCTCACTCCACCTGTGAGGCGGGCCTTGCCACATGCTTTACTGCTAATTGAAGGAGCTCATCACCCTTTCACATAAACCCTGCCTCCACATTATTATTTATCTATAATCACATATTAAATCATTAATTGCCCAATGTGTTTTTCTTGTCTTGAGATTTTCCAAAACATCTCAATGAACAAATCATACAACGATCGAGAGAGAGAAACTACAGGTTCAGCCCAAATCAGTTTCTCTCTCGAATTTTCATAGTTGACGATTTCCAAAACTAGGCTTATGCATACACTCAATCAATTCAAGCCCGAAAATTCATAACTGAACAAAATTGTCAGTTGAATTGGGTTATAATTGCAATCAAATCAAATCAATAATAATTAAAAAGTGAAAAATATTGTTCTGTATTGGAAAAATTCAAGGCGAGAAAGCCACAAACTGTCTCTCCAAACACATATTGTAATGACTATTCCGGCTGTTACATTAGGCATAAACGATTATCACATTTTAGATCAATATTCTCTTTTATTTTATTCAATTTAATATTGAATGTAATAAAATATCTTTATGATATTCTTTTGAAACAGATTTCAAATTATCTTTGTGAAAGAAATTATTGAGCTGTTTCCATCATTTTCATCAACTCTGTATTACCACAAGTAGCAGATTTCAAAAATCAATACAACAGTTCATGAACAAGTTCTCCCACCCAGGGCATCTCTAGTGTAACTTAAAAGTTACGTTCATATTACCAACCTAAAAAAAAAACAAAACTAAGTATCTACTGTTATAAACTGTTTATTACTAGCGACCCCCTTGGTTGAAGAACTCACTCATGAACTGTTGTATTGATCTCTGAGATCCTCAACTTGTAATTATTCAAAGCTGGTGGGAATTATTATAGAAACAGCTAAATATAGCCTATATTTATAATATATCATATACAAGTATTATATTACAGTAGTAGGTTCCATGATAATCCTATTCCAATTGAAAAAACATTCTGTCGCTTCAAAACTTTTGTCTGTCATCTTGGATCCGTCATATGGATCCAACTTCATTTCGAATGCAGCTACATTTTGAATCCAACTTTATTTTAACAATTGGGGAGGTGGTCATGTAATACATATTTCGATACAGAATTTTAAAGGAAAACCGCGCATCGATATTTCAAACCATTTCAATGATATAAATATTTGAAGGTACTAATAGATGCTACAAAAATGAATTGAATCAGTACGGTACATATACATTGAATAATCAAATGTTAGTGTACACTGATAGTAGCTTCTACTCACATTTTAACACTTTGAACAAAAAAACATTTGTCACAGCAACTGCTATCACAAATAGTATTAATTACGTGTATGTTACAGACAGGCAGACAGCCGTTAACGGAAGTGAGTTAATATAGAACTTATAAATTAATGTATTATTCAGCTGAAGTCATGTGTCTGAGCATAAAGTCTGTCTGTCTGACAGTCTGTGTGACAACTGCCAAATAATAGCATCAGCTTCTCTAAATGAATGGGAAAATTACAGAAATAGCAAGCAAATAATTCCAGCTGACTGATAAATGATAAATCAAAACAAATTTTTTTCTTACGCACTTTCAATGTTATTTTCATATCCTGAAAAAGAACGAAGGAGTGAGTCAATTTTATTGTCCAACGAACTTGACATGTGAAAAGGTTTGAAGAATTCGTGTTCAAAATTTGAAGCTTTTTGATCAATCCTCTCTAAAGTTCTTGTCGAACATACAAACAGACAGAAAACGACTTCGTAAGTCAAAAGTGAGAACTTCGCTAACGCTCGTTCAATTGATATATTCAACTAATTTGGGTGAATGAATGATTTTAAATCATTGAAGAAAACCCTTCTCTTCCAAACATATGTGGATTCAAAGCTTAAAATAATCTTATTAATCAGCTGATCGAAATTTTGCGTTCATCACGTGTGTGTTCCATTTTTGTAAGATTGGACATTTCGGTGTGCGGCTTCTATCAGCTGTTGCTAAATTATATTATTTTCATGACTGAGAAAATCTCACATAATACTTTTCAAAAATTCCGCTGATACTCTATAAGTTGTTCTATTAAAATCTATATTGATTATCTATAGCCACACAAAATACATAGTTATATAGTATTGAGAGTTATCCTTTTCTTGTCTGAAAAAAAACGGAGGATTGGATGGATTTTGTTGTCCATTGAACTTGATCTGTAAATAGGTTAGAAGAATATGTGTTGTAAATTTGAAGCTTTAAGAATTTTTGTTGTAAATTTGAAGCTTTAAGAATTTTTGTTGTAAATTTGAAGCTTTTTAATCAATGATTTCTTGAGTTATTGTCGAACATACACACACACACAGACAACGACTTCTGTCTTAAGTAAGTCAAAAGTGAGAACTCGCTAACGCTCGTTCAATTACTCATGAGATCGACTGAAAAGTAACCAAGCAAAAAAAAAAAAAAAAAAATACGATAATAATTATCCTATTTTTTATTTTCTCCCTCTACTGGATAGTGAATAAAAATTTTCTGTAACGATGTTTCGGGTTTGTGCTTGTCTCATCCACTTATTCTTCTATCATGATAGATTGTTTTGCATCTACAATTTTAATTTATATTTGGATTGTGTCGCTAAAATTGGTTGATTGTGATGCCAGTTAAGTGCAAACTTCATAAAACAGTGGATAACGAAAATAAAAAGAAACTGATATTGTGGATGTATAATAAAAATGTATAATATGGGTTGTAAGCAGTAAGTTGTGGGACAGGGTAGCCACCCCTTTCCTTTCAACCCTACAACGTGTTTCACGCCACAACAACAAAGCTACAACTTAATGCTACGTTACAACATTCAAGTCTTCATTTTTATCTCTTCCTCTGCTTCCCTTTACAAGTATATCATACCGGATACTCCATTGTTTCCTAATTCATCTATTCTCACTTTTCATCGATGACACGATTCTGTCACTCATTTCACGCATTCTACTTGAAACGTTTTGAGTTAAGGAGAGCAATGTAAGCGTCAACAGAATATGAGAACACCCAGGTTACATGTGGCCATTCGGCTGACTGAACAACACAAAATTCAAATTATTGCTGCTTTTCAAGAGATCAATACTTCATTCAAAAATGAATACTACAGAAAATTCCTATTCGATGTTATTTGATCTGTGCAATTAAGATAATCCTTTTAAGTTATCCTAAATAGCAAATTTCTAGCTTGGGATCAAATTTAACAAAATTTGCTCGTTTTTTGAGCTTTGTAGTCTGAATTGTTTTTTGAGAAGTGAAAATGACATAAACATAACCTAAATTTTAATACGGACAGTATAGTATAAATTGGAAATGGGAAAGTTTTGGGTATGAGTTTGTTGTGCCTTTCCTCATGACAAGTATTTGACACAATGATATAAATGAATAAAAATCACCATTAATCACTCCTCAGTTCCCCGACTGCGCGTGGAAGACCCAAATTCTACATATTCTATGACAGAAATGTATATGCTTATCGGAAAAAATTGAATACCCTTCGTTCATTTCCACAGTTGAAACTGTAAAACATTAGAAATAATGTCATTAATTCTAATGAATAAAAATTATTCATTAGATAAGTTTAGTTATTAGAAAATCTTTTTGTTGGATCTTGTTATTAAGTGGTGAAAACCAGGATCAAGATGGTTTTCATGAATCGTTCTTAACGAAGCTTTTTTACTGTGCTTTGAAAATTTTACTTGAAATTTGGTTAAATAGAATTAGTTTCATTCTTGATCTTGAAGTTTACACTGGTGTAATAAACATATCATTTGAGCTTTCAAGTACCAATTCACACATTCAACCAACTGATGAGATTTCTCTATTCTAGTAAACTAGATTTCTACAGCAACAGTAATGATTTAACGCTACTGACATTTTTAGAAATGTGACTTTAGTTGATAGAAAGTAGGATTCGATTGTGCGGGCTTGGAAGCGCTGCTAGGGCTGGCAGCACTCCAATACTGTATCCGGCCTATTAACTGTTTTTAGATAAGCATTAATTACCCAGGAAACATTCGCTCCATGCTCAAGCTCACCATCAATTATATTTGATGCAATAATCATGATAAATTTAATCTTCACTTTTATCAAATCACTAGTAATTCATATCCGTAATTCAATGTCCGTAAGACATTGTAGGCTTCTTGAAATGGGTTATTCATGAATTCCTAAATTGAGATCAATAGGTTGATTTTATCAGTGTTTATGTAAGGAACAGAATAATCCCTCTGTTCAGAATAATCCCTTAAGTATTTTTAGTTATGTGTTTGTGTCAGTATTCATGTTTTTTTTTCAAATATTGCTCTTACAGGATGACCACTATTATTAGGTGAGAAAGTTATAAATGATATTTAATTTTTTTCAATGTAATAAATAAACATAGGTACACATACTAGAATATACACATCGATGTATATTCTATACATGCTAGTGTTTGGTTTTGCAAATGGCTTCTAAAGCCATTTTGGTATATTTGTTAATAGGAAAAAAACATGTTTAGAATAACATGTTCAACTCTTGAAACTGGCCTCATTTGATTGGCACGCTATTGTTATTACATATTGTTATTACCGCTACTGCTCATGTACACTTCTTAGTTACTTTACTAGCTTCTAGTAGGTAATCTAACGTGATTTGACAGTTATAGGAGTCATCCTCATGGTAATCTATCATTCTTGTTTATGAGTGAGTGGTATGAGCAAAGTTTGATGTATGAAAAGACATTATGGAAGCAAAACTGTCGATGAGTGAAGACGATGTTTTAAGATGGACCTACAGTGTTGGAAAGGTGAGCGAGCTTTTTGTGTGAATGGCTGGCAGATAAGAGAGCAGAGGATGCCAAGCAGATCTGGTGCTGGTGTCTAATGTGAATGGGGTGTTTGAGAAGCCGACCAGGACCAGTAGCACTTATCCTAAGTGACGATAGTGAAAAGGTGATTTTTATGGAGCTGTAACGTGCACCTGAGCTCACCCTCCTCATCCCCTCAGCCATCACCAACACTAAAACATCCTCTTAGGCTGTTCTCCTGTTAATTCGCCCATTTACATATCGATTGACAACAACTTCACCGCTATATATAGCCTCATCCTTTTTTTAACCGTACAAATTATCACTGAATATATTGCTACTTTCCACTTACCGATTCCGATCAGCCTGTTTCTCAACAACTGCTCACATCACACGATAATATCGTTGTGTACCATAAAATCAATACATTATCAAGATATGATAAGATTAGATTATATTATCATTATGATAAGATTGTTATTTTTTCAGAATATAAAGTTTGTTTTTTGGTCCTGCAAAATTATTTCTTAATATGTGAATATTTCCTATTTTAGTGATATTAATGTAAAATATTTCTTTTATGTTTGATTTTGAAGCATCTACATTTAAAAATCTACTTTGTGAAAATAATTGAGGACTGAAAATTTTGTGAAGTGAACAACTACAAGACTCAACCTATTTCGGACCATGTGTAACATCATCTAAATTTGGGAGAGGAATACCACAAGGTTACCTTATGTTTCTCTCCCTATCATTTTGATGATGTACTTATTGTATGAATCAATAAAGGTATTATAGTATGCAATACGAAAAATGCATATACGATTAGAAAGCCTTCCAGTGCATTTCTATCTACTTGAGAACAATCAAACTTAAGAAATCCATATCCACAAAGTCCAAACTCAGGTAGCTCTATTGAGTTCTTATGAAGAATAAGCTCAAATCAAATCTAATAATTCATTATAAAGCAAATTCATTTTCTTAATTGATCATGAATAGACTGGATTTGTAAGGCTAATATGGGGCCTACGATTTGGACATTCAGATGATATCGATTCTTCGTATTTATAGGAATAATCATGTACACAGTAAACCTTATAAAATTATATACAAACCCATTATATTAAACAGAAATACCAAGTCATGAATAGGCTGTCGAATTACATCAGCGGTTCCAACATTTTTTCACTGCCGTACCCCGTGAGATATTTTTTTCAAATTGTACCCTCTGAAACAGTTACCTTTTTCATATCTACAACTTTTTCAAATCTACAACTTTTTCAAATCTACAACTTTTTCAATTTGATGTAAATGTAACCATGAAAATGAGATGATCCAAACTTTCAGATGATCCAAGCCAATTTTTTAGAATCTTAGCTTGTATCTTAACAATTTTCATATATGTACAAACTCAATTCAGTTTGTGAAATCATCTTAGATCGTTATTTATAATTTAAAACAAATCAATAAATTGAGGATCATATATCGATATATCCTGTGAATATATATCCTGAAAAGCCAGAATATCATAACATTTCTGGGTTTATTCTCCAATCTTGTTTAAAAAAAACCTTTCAAGATCTTAGGGGTCTTCGATCGCTATTTACATTCTTTCTTACAATTTATAGGCCCTCTCAGATTTAAATGATTTGTATGCTAAGGGCTCGAATGCTAAGTAGGCGAATGTGTTTTAAAACATGTATATATATATATATATATATATATATATATATATATATATATATATATATATATATATATATAGATAGATATACATATTTTTAAATTAAATCTTCAATTATATCGACGAATATATTATTGAGCTCTCATTAATTTCTAAAAAAATGCAAGAACATGAATCATAGAATAAAATTTTGAAGTAAGAGTTTATCGATAAAAATTAAAATTATTCTTAAAAAAAGTCAAGCCCGTTTAATTGTGACCCTTGAGCTTGTTTTTGTTGCACATAATTTTGAAATCAAAAAATATTTTGTGTATCCCAAACCATCTCGTTGCCTTTCCCAGGTTGGGAGCCGCTGAATTACATGGATAACTGGAAGATGATAACCGCAATAAAAATGTTGAAATGTATACATTATAAATGGAATTAGAATTATTTTGAGTGGAGAGGGGCTGAGTTGTACGGTGACGGGGGAGGGAGAGGGGCGATATACAAAGCGGCTGCTGCTTAGGCATTCAGTTGACGCTTGTTATTGTAATTGAGGTTCAAGATTGACGTTGAAATAAATTTGCACCGGGTTAAAGGGAAATGGAAACAGGATGTTGAAAGTTTGGGTGGGTCGTCAAGTCACTTGCCTGCGGGCTGCAAGCAGGAAGAGGAGGAGGAGTGGTAGCAAAGAAGACGACGACTATTGATCCAAGGCAAAGTCACAGACCGGCTGCCTCACGCGCTTCAGATATATGGAGCATTAAAAGAATTGATGATTGCTGAGGGACATCTTCCACTGGCGCGCCCCTCACAATCACTAGGGGACCCCTCTCGCCATCACTCCCTCTCACCCTCCTACCCTCTCACTTCAATTATCATCACAATGATCCCTCAGCGTCTGGAATAATAATTGCCATGTTAAATATCTGCAACTTAAAATTATCAGTGGTCAATGAAGTTATGTAGGTTCGGAATCCGCGTAAAACAATTATCAGAAATATCCTCTTCAATAAATAATAATAATAATCATCATCATCATCCCTCTTCACCCAAGGTTGATGTGGTCATCATTCCCTGAAAAAGAAGATTCAACTCCTCTATTCACTGTGATAGATTGATTTTTAACCAAGAAGACTTGAGTTGTCATAGTTTTCTTTTCAACCAACATTTATTGGAGTAATAGTATTACTTTTATTATTTCTGAATTGAATGAGAACAGTATTGGAGAATATTGTGTGGGGTAATAAGATGAGATGATAACATGATCAAAGCTCCAAACTTCACTTGTTTGGTGGGATTCGAACCCACGATCAGCATCAGTGTGTAAGAGCAAACTGAACGTACTGAACGAACGCAAGCCGGGTGTGTGAGTGTATGATATTATGTATTATGTATTATTTATATACATTCTACATATGGATGAGAAAACAATTTCATTATCAACACTACGACGAGATAAACAGTCCCAGTTTTACCACGTTAATTTTAATGTACTCCATGATAACATTTTTCATTTTTTGCTGAGTGTGAGGCTCACATGAGCTCCAGGCTTGTGCATGGGTAGTGATGATGAGGGATGAGTGCACCTCAAACTCCAGGTAGGGTTCATCACATCAGATAACTGAACTGCATACAATCTATTCCTTGCTATGGAAATAAAAATTGAACGATATCGGTGGTGCAAAATGCAGAGAGGGATGATGTGCTTTGAACGATGCAAGGGATGTGTGTTGTGTGTGCGTTTGTGAGTGAGATTGAGAGAGAGTCAGTAAGTTTGAAAGAGAGCGAGTGTGTGTACGAGTTTGACAGAGTGAGTGTGAGAGAGAGAGAAAGATAAAAAGAGAGTGGGAGAGTGAGTATTACTCTGTGGTCTGTGCTAGTGTAGACCGATGAGTGAAGATTTGCATAAAACGTACTCAGGGTGGAAACTGCTGTGTGGATAAAATGCTAATTACAAGGGTCGTTGTGCTACGCAGCGTTGCTACGCTTTACGCAGCATAACTAAAGCCGCGTTTTGTTGCTTTTGTTATTGAAATACATTTTCACTTGTTACCGACTTCTCAAGAAGCTCGGTCAGTCGAGATGTAAAAATTTGACACTTTTCTAGTCAGCTGCGACAAATCGTAGTTAGCCACAGATTCGAGTTAATAAACCAACTGCCAGTATTATGATGAATAAAAATATACAAACATCACGCTTCCTCATCAATTTATTCCTCATCACAAACATTAAAAATTCTATCAGTAGATAAACAGGAATACATCTAATTTGATTCCATTCCGACTTATACCTTCACTTAAAATTCTTTATACTGGCGAAGTTTTAACATAATTCGAAGAGATTATGGAATCAATTACTGCTATCATAAACAAGTCTAAATTTTGGCTTTTACATCTTCTACATTCTAAATTTTCCAATGTCTCTTCTCACAATCTTTAACAGTATGAAAACGCTCAACATTTAAATTCTCTTTGTAGATTCCCACCGCTCTAGAATCATTGATAATATGAATCAGGTAACTGTTCCTACTAAGCAGAGTTTAAAATACCGATTAACAGTACTACTTCAATTATAGATTGTCTAGATCAAGCAGGATTGATTTCGCTTGGAGCAACCCAATATATCATGAGTAGAATTTTTGTTTCAAAAGTATTCTTAGATTTTCTGGTATTCACCCAACTTAAGTAGAGTAGGCTGAAAAGGGTATATTGAATTTTATTGCAATGTCGAAACAAAGCTGAGACATGCAGAGTATTTTATATGATAGTTGGAATATATAGTAATTTGGAGGCTGTTTTATTCAGATGACAAAAGGCACGAACAATATGCGGCACTTTGATTGATGATTTGAATTCAGCACGGCGGCTGTAGGTTGGATGGCTGGATGCTTGGATGGCCAGCTTTCATAGAGCTGTAGATTGTAGGGCTAGATATTGCATGTGATGAGACGCCTTTCAAAGTGCACGTACAACTCGCCTCGTTTGTACACACAACACAAAACACGGGTCTAGTCACAAGTCACAGTCGGTATGGTCTAGGCGTTATGCAAATTATTTTTTCACATGCTGCTACCGGAAGCCGTTTTTCATGCGAACCAACGGAAAACAAGAGAAGCTCCTCACCTTTCAATAGAACGACAAACGGATTCCTCTAACTCCCACTTCAAAACTACAAGATTTGTGAATGTGTTTTCCAATCAACTGTTTGCAGGAAATAAACATTCAATGAAGGCTTATTTCCAAGGTTGATTGAAAAATCTCATACTCAGCTTCGTAATAATTGAAACATCATCAACTTTCATTAACATTATTTTACTTTCGTCAACTTTACAAAGCTTCAAATACTCCATTATAAAATACTGATTATTGATGAAAACATAACACAAATACTTGTACTATATATGAAACAAATTAATTCACAATTGATCTGACGACTATATATATATAATTAATTTAATGAGGCTGCTCTGAGTTGAGGATCTGCTCTGCTGATCGCTGCCCAAAATCACAACTATACCTAACTATAGAAAGTGTAATGGGAATCAGAGCATCGCTCTATTCACATTGGCAATTGCTAATGAAATTAATTAATATGCATTCTGCCGTCTGCAGCATGTAGGAGGGAGAGGTTGATGGTTTGTGGCAGGGGTGGACGGGTTAGGTGCTGGTTCAGCACTTCGCACCCTCTATTCGACTTGCAAACTCCTACCCTTGAAAATATAATCATCATTAACCATCAATCCCTCACTCTCCAATTGTCCAATTGGCATTTTATGAAAGTCTATTCCCTTGTTGGATGCTTTCATTCAATGCTCCTACTGTTTAGGCTTGGTCACTTGGACGTTTAAAAATCTCTTCTGACAATGATCTTACCAGGAGTTACAATAAAACAGGGTTTCAAGTTTCAACTATTCTAAAAACCTAGATGATTGGATGTGGGTGATAAACGAAAGTTGCTTTGTTCAATCCAATTCAGTTCATTGAAACACACACAAAAAAAAGCTAGCTGGACACTCAATAGATTATACTGAAGTTATTGAAGTGTAGCAGTGATATAATAACGTTATTGTGGAGATAAATTTGTACTGACAACGATCAGATTCAAATATTTATCTTCTCTGTATGGAATACGAATCAGAAGAAAGGGCCAAGCTACATGAAGCGTTTTTGCACTGGTAGCGGACGAGTTGGCAAGGCAGGAATCTCTCCGATTGACTGATTATCAGCTGATTCCCGAACGCAAACCCAATGAGAAAATCAGAGGCCTTGATGTCTACATAAATACACTATATAATATGAAACTATAAACCCTCTACGATTCTGCCTTTATTACACTATATACAATATTATAAACCCTACTATACACTACTACACACTACTGTATTCTTCACACTAATATATACGATAGAAATGGTTTATAGCATTGACTTTTTGAGAAAAAGTTGTTGAATCGTTGGATGAGCACTTCTCCAAGTATACTCTGTCAAATAATAAGCTTCCAGATTTGATGTGGTCATTCTCGTCGCTAATGTCTCTTCTCATTGTAGCCCGGTTCGATTCAATACCTTGCGAACCTTTTATGTTCCTATTTACTTTTACCTCTCGAACCTATTAGGAACGTACATTTCATTCGGATCTATAAAATAATAACGGTGATTGACTGTCGTGTGCTCAACACCCAATACTTGTGCTTTAATACCACCCACAACCCAACTTGTTTTTGTTATTCGCTCCCTATTTCAGTTGCGGCTCGTGGAGGAAAATTTAGGGGAAGCCCAAATAATTTGAAAAATCGAATATGACATAGGCTATCAAGTATGTGATTTGAAAAATGCATTTCTTATTATTCCCAATTCTGTTTCGTGTCGAAAATGAGTCATTTGAGAAAAAAAATGAAAAAATAAAACTATACTTTAAGTATGCCTGAAAGTTTGTATAAAGAAGGTTACTCACAATAGTCTTTCTTGTCACTATCAGTCCACTTGAAGAATGGATATGATATGTGGTTGAAATGGTATGGTTATGATATGATATGACATGGCATGATATCTGGTTGCCATGGCAAAATTGTAACGTGTTATAAATTTTCGGCTCTAAATTTATTGTCTAAATTCAATATTTTCTAAATTTGGCTTAGTGGTTTTGTGTTTTGTTTCGGTTTTGTATATGTTTGGACTTTTTAACATCAAAATGAACTTTATTGCGAAGTGAAAAGTGTAAATTTAAAGTATTGTGCTCACTATAACCTTAGTGTCCGGTTTTCCATTAGGGAACTTTGGACTATATACGGCGAGGTGGAACTACCCTTGGGTCTCCCCACCATTCAAAGCCATATGCTAATAATAATAATAATAATATAATAATAATATAATAATAATAATAATATAATAATAATAATAATAATAATAATAATAATATAATAATAATAACTTGAAGAATGGTGTCTCTAAGAGAGCACAAACTAAATCTATTGATGGTTCCATAATAATAACTACGGGTACGCGCCACCTTAGTCCTCCGACACACCCAGAACCTGACAGGAGAAATTAGTCACGGACTCGCCCCGCCAAAACAAGACACTTCTTTTTCAGCACAAGAACGACAAAAGTAGCCACCGCCAAAACAAGTCTGATTTTCAGTGCTAGGATGGATGTGTCTGACTTTGACGGTGGTATAACACTACACTAACTGTAACTAACACTATTTCTTCTACAGATACATTATTTACACCGGTATATTTATAGAATAATGAATAAGGTTCAATAGAATAAATTATTCACAATAATAAGAATCAGCGCGACCGTGTTGTTTTCAAGATTTTTAGGATAACCTCAAAGCCTCAAACTGTAAACAGCAGACATGCGGTTCATCAAGTAGGCGCTTTTAAAACTTCGATTGTGCCAACCTGACCGATAGAATTTTCGCAAAACAAATTCCTCGTTTTTTCGTTATCTTCTGCATTTTTATATTGTAAGGTTGGTAGTAAGGGGATGCCCCAGCTCGTCTTGCAGTACCTATAGGCTTCACTAATGTAGAGTATTTATATATCGTTTTGCATCTCAGTAATATGGGAAAACAACAAAACTCACCAGCGACAAAATGCTTCACATTTCATACGCACAGCCAGCCTTATTCAGATTCAGCTAATGAGATTGATGCTAAGTTATTGAACAATAAATAATCGTAACCCTATGAATATTCTGGGAACTTTATTTATCATACTTATTCTTATCATAAAAACATTATTTTGTATTGGAATATCTTGGTACAGCCGGGCAGTACTTGATTCCCCCGGCGAGCCGCCATTGCCCTATTTTATTTGCGACGCCCGAAAGTACATTCATTTATTTCAACAATGCTGTTGATGCCTCCAATTCCGTACTTGCTTCCAGCAACCATACTGTCAGCAAAGAACGAATCGAATCACAGTCTCGTCATTCAACCTGGTTTCTCCAATATTATGGTGTTTTTTTTTAATATTCCAGTAGCCATTCCACTAGAACCAATACAAGTTTCAATAAGCGAATGTGGTAGTTTGTAAAAATAGTCCCTTCTCTAATTGAATCTTTCCTTCAGGATGTTCTATTTGTTACACAACATAATCCGTTCAGATTAGTTGATTGCACCAATTGTTTGCAGGGTTTGGTTTTTACCACACGACAGACATATACTTTGCTTCGAAATTAGATTGTACATAAATAGAAACTGACATAAACTTTACGGTTTAGATATTTGTCGCATTTTCAAAAAATCTGCAGGAACTCCATATTGCACCAAGATCACGTCTACACGTCCTTGTTCACCTCTACAGATAAGGGAAATTGAATCCCCAAGTGAAATTCTATGTGTGGAATAAAGTCACTGCACAAGGATCAGAAATGTGCTTAAATCTATCTGCCAAAGATCGTCGAAGTCGTATTATTCTCCCTTGGCCGTTTCATGCACCCATTGAAATAGATTTTACCCCAATGATTCTATCTCCTATTTTTCTATTCACGATAGATCTGAGTATACATTGCTGAAATCAATCGAATTTTCTCATTTGAAAGAGCAGAGGTATCAATATATCCCTAAGTATTTATTGGTATTAGAATACTCTCAATGAACTGGGAATAAAGAACTGTTGGCTTATCAGGAAACAAGTCAAAGCGATCAATGAGAAGTTGGTCGAGAACGTAGCTAATTGAATGGATGCCCAGGGCGCTATTTTTAATTGCCATCCTATCTGTTACCTCCTGCGTTATCAAGTAAAGCTTTGAAAAACAAACAATAGACTTCTTGTTACAAGCCAAACTTCTTATTTGCATCAATTTGTTAAACTCACTCTGCTCATTGTTGAGCTTCCCGATAGCAATAATTAAAGTTCAAGAATCAATCATTACTCCCCGTTATTATTTTCACAAGACAGCAAAACTTTTTGTTGCCCATCTATCAACGAAATTTCTCTCTCAAAATGTGATGTGATTTGCATATAGTCAAAATCTTATTGCTTTCATACTTATGTCTAAATCTTCACTAGTATGAAAAACCAATCATAACCAATAACCAAGCTTACAATTGTCTGGAATGTATGAACACTTCCAAATAGGCAATAGCGTTTTGCCTTCAGACTGTGAGATCAATTACATCTTAATCAAATATCAGAACTATTCTGGAACATCAAGGAATCTATAAAATCATAGTAAATATTATAATATTAGAAGCAATGAAAGAATGAGCAATTTCCGGTCGTACGGAATCGACTTATTTTCATTCCTTCCTTTCACCATTACCCATTCACAAGTTTATGTAGGCATCATCTGTAGAAAAAAATTGGGTTTGATCATGACGTATGATTGCATAGGCCTACAGCACTTTCAATGGACGGTGAATTATTTGTAACATTCTATGTTATGTGAGCTTAAATAGAAGTGATTTTTTGTTAATAGGTTGATTTTGTCGTGTTGCAGACGATATTGAACTCGATGCACAAATACCAGCCAAGGTTTCACTTGGTACGCGCCAACGATATTCTCAAGTTGCCATATTCCACGTTTCGTACTTACGTCTTCAAAGAAACCGAATTCATTGCCGTCACCGCCTACCAGAATGAGAAGGTAAGTCACATACATGCTATTTCTCTCTTCATATTCTTATGTATCAGATAATAATGACGCATGACTGTAGCTAGTATCCAATCAAGCTCTATTTAATCGAACAAAGAATATAGACACACTTATAAAATCCTTTCTGCTCAATATATATAACCAAATTTGTTTATTAAAAATTTCAATGTTGTACAGTTGACCATTGGTAGGTTGAAAGTAGAGGTTCTTAGTAGTGGGTTGGTATACTCTGAAGGACAAGTAAAATAAATGTAATTTATTAGGAAATATGCAAGCACTAATTGCCTGATCGGTTTGTACTCTACAATCCACCTTTGTCAATATCACTCTATGCAAAAAGAGAACTATGACAATACATTCGTTCAAAGTATGGCTAGTACAAGCATACAAGCATGACAATGGTGAATATTCTGCTATTCAAAATGAAGGGGATTTGAACAATTTCCAAGCATGAAACATGACTAGATCTTCTACTATCAACCCAAAAAAGGAATATATAGTATTAACTGTGATATAATAATATTTTGTCTGATAATTTGCGACTCCTCCCTGCACACGGACAAATCATCCAGGCAGGAAGAATTTATTCATGTAATTCATAACACTTTTATGTTTTGTAAATATGTCATATTTTATGAATAAATCAATTTCAATTTGAAATTTTACTATTGATTTAAATAAATTATGAATGCGTAGACTTGAAACATATGTTGTATTCAGTGGAAATTATTGTATTCCATGGTGATTTGATTTGAGTATTGGTACCACTTACTAATTTAGGTTCAGTGACCCCACCATACTTCTACTTGGAGAGTATATTTTTGCATTGAGCGTCATCTGTTGCTGGCTGAAGAACTAAAAACCGGTACTTGGCAAAGACCTTAAAGATGCATAGACTCACATACAGCGCTAGTGTCGTACTTGGAATTGAAATCCGCCATTGAGGGGGTAACCCATAAGATTATTACATACCAATGCCACCAATGCCTTTGTGATCTATTGTATTACAAATATATATAGATATAATACTCGTGCTAAAATACCCCAATGGCAGCCTTCAATTTCAAGTAAGAGCTATCATTGGGAAGGCATAGGCATTGTGGGTCTATATCTCTTTAAGGTCTTTGGTATTTGGTGCATAGCAGCTCACAACTAGCCACCTCTATAAGGCACCAGCGATCCTTTGAACTTTCATGAATCTATACTCTCTCTAATCACACCTAAAATTATACGGAATTGAAATACATGATGTATTGCAGGGCTTCTGAGGTGTTTAGGAACATCACCCGTGTAATAAACAATAAATACTGTAGTCTATAATACATCGAACTCAGAATGACATTAATTAAACGTCAATATTGAATTTCATTAGAAATAGTCAATCACACGATAGTTATAACATTCTCTGTGTCTCAGCATAGTCAATGATAAAAGTTATTGACATTCATGTTTCTCATACACTTGGGATCAAAATATTTTTGAACAAAAAATTGTATAATGAATTGATCTATTACATAATATACAAGAGAATCAATATAAATAAATATGAGAAAAACAGTCGTACTCAACTAATAAAATTCATAGGACCTGTAAAAAGTTCATTCAGACGGTTGTTTGAATCGGACATTTCACACTACTAAATTACTCCAACGATGATTTTAATGAGTTCACATCAACAAATAGAAGTAATTTCTGATAGGATAGAAAAAAGAGTTACCAACTAAAATGAACTCATGAAACACTTTCAAATTAAACATTGTAACGGAATTCCAAGAATAATTTGGAAGAGTAATTTTTGATTTTCTCTCATTTCTAATGGAAGGAGATTCAATATATTGATCGCACATGGAAAAAGGCATTGCTTTAATGCATGCAATTAACACTTAGATATTGGCGAATGTATAGGGATTATACTTTGTATAGGAATTTAGGGAATTTAAGAGTATAGTCTCCTCCTCTTGTAACTCTGATAAGAACATTATTTCTCAATTTTTATGGAAGCGATTGATTCAGACAGATACTTAAAGCTGGGTTTACACTATGTAGCAGAGCTATATAGCAGAGCTACATGTAGCTACATGTAGCTCAGCCATTATAGCTCTGCTAAAAGTTCAAAAAGTGACACTGGAGATTTGCTATATAGCCCAGCTATATTGCAGTTTTAAGCCTATTTTCTGAGCTATATAGCAGAAAATGAGCTATCCAAAGTTTTCGGTAAAC
>NC_052518.1:46346023-46411023 GCF_014356525.2 Nilaparvata lugens
GATGGTGAAGTGGAGTAACAGAACGATGCATGAGAGAACTGGATGGTTGAGAATGAGAAAGGAGAGGAGAGATTCTCCAGAAAACGATGGAGAGAGATATTTTAAGAGTGATGGAGATATGGCTGCTACATGCTGTAGAGAAAGAAGACGATAAAGAAGACCACACTCTGGAGGAGATAGCTCTAGAGAGAAGAAATTAAGATGCCAAAAGATGACCGGGAGATGCCAAAAAAGTAGAGGAAGAAACAAAAGAGGTATGCCAGAGAGTAGAATAAGAAAACGCTAATAAAACAATGAAGAGGCAACGGATCAAGAGAAAGAGAGAGAGAGAGAGAGAGAGAGAGAGTGTGACTGCGAGTGAGAGAGTGTCATATTGTGAGTGTCGGGGGAGAGGAGTGGCGCCAAGAGTCAAGAGCTAAGTTGCCGCCAATCGCCTAGGATCCGGTTTACTGCAAGCACTGCATCGCATCTCAACCTCCAACCACCAGCTGCAGTATAAAGTATATAGATATATACCATGCAATGGAATAGAAGAAAGGTATGCGCAAACCAGGAGCCAGTCTGCCTTAGCATTGCTTTGCTTTACCTTTGCCTTTGCCTTTACCTTAGCCTTTGCTCTCGCTATCTTAATCGATCAACAAACAAGCTCTTTTTTGTTCATTCATTTCGGTATTATTCTTATTCGCCCG
Source organism: Nilaparvata lugens (assembly GCF_014356525.2). NCBI lineage: Eukaryota > Metazoa > Arthropoda > Insecta > Hemiptera > Delphacidae > Nilaparvata > Nilaparvata lugens. The sequence continues at coordinate 46,346,713 of NC_052518.1, forward strand.
CCTTGTCCATCAACCTCCAAAACTTGTTGACCATTTTCCAGCTGAGTCAAATTACAGATTTGACAATAATAATTTATTAATGAATACACGGTAATGGGTGAATTCATAAGAAGAATAAGATTTAGAAGGAAAAATAGATGAGGCATATAAGGAGCAGAATGAAGAAGAGACGGAATATTCACAGCCAACAAAAATTCAGAGTGCAGCAAGAATAGTGGGAAAGGGAATATTTCCTCATACTCTATCTTATCCAACTACTGTAGTTACTTTATGACTGGAAACCGTATATCTATCTGGATACAAAATACAAAGTAAATAGAATTACTGTATTTTCTGTATAAAACAATCGAAAGTAAAGGAATGAAGTCAAGTCAAAAATGTGTTTATTTACAATCTTCCCATGATTTAAAATGTATGATTAATAATTTATATATTAAAGATATACAAAAAGAAAAATACGATTTATGAGTTATTCTATAATACTATACTATCATATCAACTAATGATTCACAGTTCAACAAACTAAAAAATAATTTATAATTTCGTGGAACAAACTAAAAAATAATTCACAATTTCGTGGAAATGTTCCTACATATGTATAAAATCTGTGTGTAGGCACGAGTTGCTGCACAACTTCGAGCACAATATAGAACTATATATGAGCAATAGATAGACTCATTCTATCAACCTCGTCAACTAACTACAGAAGGGAAGCCGTATATGCAAAATATTAGAGTTAGATGAAATAATTGAAAATAAATTACGTGAACTAAAACGTGATTACTTTGTATAAACAGGCATGACCTCAGATCTCCAGCACCGCAAAGTAGTACAATCATACCACAGTGTTCCGTGTGTAGACAGTATGAAAGTATTTTAGTATTGTCAGTTAGATTTCAGCATTCAAGCAATTAAGTTACACAGGGACTGGAAGAGGGAGTTGCTTGTTCAAGGTAGCCCAAATTTTCTAATTATTTCAGTGAAGCTGATAGAGTTGGAATCAATGATGTAGAAGGGTTGGAGGTTAATTAAGAGGGAGAATTATCCAACTGGAATGAATTTTTCCTCCTTAGAAAATTTCTAAGGAGGACAGAAATCAGAAATTTTGATTTAATCAGAATTGGGGAGTGTTTGTCTTTAAAAGCAGAACTATCTAATAGGACAGACAAGATATGAGCCGTGCAATTGGCCATATTAGTTTATTCATCAATAATTATTTATTTATTCAATCATTACATAACACAACTTCCAGAAAAGTACCACAAACGGTTCTAATTTATACGACAGTCCGCCTGTTGGGAGGGGTATCTATCTGCTCGAGGATTGCTCTACTGACAGACTGTGGAGGGCTGTAAAATGACTTGCTGGTGATGCGGAACCCACCCACTGCTGTAGGTACATTCATCTCTCCCTATCATCCCTCCCATCACCTGCACACAAGCTTTTGTGGACTTTGTCCATCATCGTCAATAAGATATGAGACCAGATTGAGAGAAGGAAATGGAAAAATATTCGATTAATGAGCTAAAGATGAACCTTCAGATAATATACACCCTCAATCATGAAACTTTTTTATTTTTTCGAATATATATCTCTGTAGAGGTTTTTGGGAATTCGTCAAATCAACTATAGAAAAAATATTTTCTGGCATCTATCGAACAAACTGTGGGTAATAAAACAAGCTTAACTATAAAACTTGGCTGTTTCTCTCAATGCCTATTTCTGTCGTATATTTTTGAAATCAATACGCTTGATCTTAGCGATTGGTATCTGTATTGTTCGGTAGCAACAGACTTAAGAGTGAGAGCTACCGTTGGCCTACCTTTCTAAAGTGGGCTTATTTGTTATTTGTGAACGGGTAATCGATGCATCTGCCGTCTACCATCTGTTATCTACAACTGGGCTCACATCCTAGCTCAAGCCCCTAAGCCATCGAGCCCCATTTACTCACATCATAGTTCAGCACCGTTTTTAATCCACGAGAAATGCTGTTCATTTTGAAGAATTATATGTGATTGGTCTACAACAATCAGTTGAACACCTCATTCTCTCGACTACCCTTCAAGTTTCAAAATGATTCCTCAGACTGTTTTACCACAAATCTTTCAATGTGAATGGAAACTTTCGCAATAAGTTCATTCAACGATTGAGGTAGTGATGAGAATAGCTCTATTGGAGTTTATCAATGTGCTTTTTATTAGTTGTATATTCTCGACAAGATTTTCAATAAATTCATATGCAACTAGTTCTTCACATAATGCAAAATTCGAGAACTAAAAAAGTATGAAAACTTGGTTGGAGTGTTAGTAAAATGCCAAAACGCTCTACTCACTTGTGAATTGGCCGCTGTGCCAATCTGAAGAAACACCTGAAACTATAGTTGGAAGTTGTTCTGATGGTAGGCTCATCCAAGTCAATTTCTAAGCTGAGAGGTTCACAATGCTTTATTGCTATGATTGATAAAGTTTTGTTGTGTTTGCGGAGAATGTGGTCTCGGAGTAAAGTTGACTACTTGCAAAATGGATTAATTATTTATCGAGAGGAGGGCATCAAAGAAAGGGTGGTCGCGGTTTGTAATTTACTGTAACTTTGGCGACGTGCTTAATTCTGTCGCCGGTTTTTTGCAGAACCTGTCTTCAAGGAATGGAGATTAGATTTGGGGTGGGTGCTGCAATTTCCCGTTTGTGGGTTTGGTTGGGGAGAGGGGTAGTTTTATTAGAGGCCTGTGACCTTTCTACCCTGGCCTATCATTAGTGGCTTTAAAAAACCGCCCAGCGCCCTTTAGCTTTCTCACTTAAATTGGCCGACGGGGTACCTTTATTTTAACCTTTCAACACCCCTTCCTTTATTGCTCAGACGACACCCTCGTTTCAATTTGATCCACCCTACACCGCTATCGCTCGATCATTTACTTTGCCTGCAAATTAACATATCTTAACTTACACGGAATAACGTGCACCCTTTTTCATGCGCGCTATTAAAAACTTAATCCCATATCAATGATGGCTGCACCCCATCCTTTCTTTTTTCAACATCAAATCGACCTCTTTCGTCTAACAAAAATCATTATATCAAACAATTTTTAATCCGTTCTCAATATCACGTCTTTCGTGATACAATATAACACCAGTTCGAACGTTCTTATCCAGCAGCAACTTAGCTCCATCAATACTTCTCGAATATTTGTGGAGTCATTCAGCACACCATTCGAACTATCAACATAACGAATCCCTATCAGCTTTCGAATAGTGAGATTGGTGAGTAATCAATCCGGAAATTTTTATTGAGTTATTAATTGTTGATTATTGTTAGCAGACAGGCGCTGTTGGCCGCTCAGAGGCATCAGGACGACTCGAAGCGAGGGGCAGGAGGAGGGGGAGGAGGAGGAGGAGGAGGAGGAGGAGGAGGAGGAGCTGCATCAGCTGCTTCTGCTGCGTCGGCTGCAGCTGCCGAATCTGAGGATGAGAAACTGTTGGATGTGGTCGGTACATCAGAACCACTGCAGCCAATGCATCCCCACCATCACCTACATCACCACCCAGGTACCACAACACCACTTGCCTCTCAAAACACAATAATATAAAATTATAAGAGTGAATAAGCTGTGCGTAGAGGGTGCACTGATGCCTGTAGTAAAATAATAGTTTAGGATGGACAATAATAGTTGACAAAAAATAATAGTTGAAGCTCTGGTAAAAATTTAGGAATAACGAAATGCTTTGTAAATGAGTTTAAAATTTCAGTATATCATATCATAGATGTGCTTTGTTATGGTTATACTCATGTTCTATGCTTGGATCTGACAATCATCCCACTCAACAATCTTCATCTTGACAAAATAGTTATTTTTGAGTAGTTGTGGAGGTGATATTGCTGTAGTTGTCCATACTGAATGAAAACATCATCTAGTCTTTTTATGCAGAGAAATATTTTATTGCTAAATTTTCATTCCGGATTGTTCTATCACAAATGACAGCAATTAGTACTCAACTCCTTACGGAGAAAAGTAGTATTTTCATATTCTGTTCAGCTGTATAGCGACTTTGGATAGTAGGGTAGGTAGGTGAGAGAGAGGTAGGAATAATAAGGTGAAGGAAATGATTTTTCTTCAAACTTGTATATATTCTTCATCAGTTCTAATGCCACTGGGAAATAGTCTTTTTCCTTAAACTCATCGGAGAAGAAAACATATAATCTTAAGTTTCCAAAAGTGGCAGGTCTATTTTGAGAGATTAATGTGGACTACAATGCTAGTTATAATAAAAAAGAACTTGAGATCAGTCTATTAAGTGTGAAAATAGCTAATGGTTCGATAGTTTCGAGACAAAATAACTGAAATTATAGTTTTTGCAAAAACGGTGAGAATCGGATGCTAGACGGTAGACATTAACGAGCAGATGATGTGTGGGCAAGGGCAGGTGACAAGCCCATCTACACTCAGTTTGTATTTTCTTTAGTCATCATGTGCGCATTTGTAGTGTTGAAGCTCGACCAGGTTGTATCAATAGATGAAATTACACAACGAGCCACAGATAAGAAAAAGCTTTTTTCACTTCCGACCATCAACTTACTTACATTAGTGGAAAGGTTTTTTTGGTTATGAAGAGAAACAACACTTTACATAGTACACAAATTGTCACTCTATTTTTTCAACAATGTTGTTGAACTCTTTATTGTGCTGAAAAAGTGTGAAGAGTGGGCAGGATAGGGGCTGCAGCAAAGAGCAAGGATAAAGCTCAACTTTACAATCTTTTTTCAGTTATGCTTCTATTGTCAATATTGCTACTTCAAAAACGAAATGCTCCTTTTAAAACTTGACAGAATTATCACAAAGGAAAAGTTAGCAATAGATTACGTATGCACAATATGCTGTATGTGGAGCTTATATAGCTCCTATAGTACTCTTCTTCCCATTCATCACACAATACATTACAATTCGAAATTATTCCACTTTATAGAAATTTATATGAATGCTTCAATTGATTACTGATGGATTTCTATTCTTGTAGGATTCCGTGTAGCCTTTAGATTCATTCAATTATGATAGTCTCGTTTCAAAGTCTCACTGGGGAGACTGCATTTTTTATATTACATTCGATCTATGTGACCGATTTCTCATTTTACTTGATAATAAACTGTTTTTCTTGTTGTAAGGGGAACATCAAGCTCACAGAAAAAACTTTTACCAGCCTGAATTTTTGTATTGAGCAATTCATTTCTCTAAATTTCTTTGTGTTATTCAACACTCTCCTTGATCCAAACTTCAAACAATAAACTGGATTGGTATAAGATCTCTAACATAGGCTAAATCTGTCATTTTGTAGGAGAGCTGTTATAGAAACATGGCAGCATGTTCATCGGAATAATTTCTTCTAACCTATTTTATTTGTGTTTTTTTCAGCATCGTATTCCAATCAAATATCCGACGAGCTTTTTAAACTAACTTTCATATCAATTTACAATTCTAAAAACCTCGATAATTGTTTATGGTTTTCCTATTATCGACAGCTGTCTAAATATTTTGAATTTCATTTTACGTATCATTCGAATAGATGATAACATTTTGAATGAATGCTAATGTAATCGTTGGAGATGAACATGCCGAGGAAGTGTAAGCTATGAGCACAGGAAAAAAGATCAATATTCCCGACCGTATCACAATTCACAACCACAAGCGAACATCTTACTCAACTCAACTGGATCAGAAACGACACTGGATCAGCAACACAACACACCGAGGAGAGTCCCTCAATAACATCAATCTCATCTGCTAATAGAAAATTCATATTATATTACTTTTTATCTCAAATTAGAAAATGCATCTACTCGTTTTTCTTATAGTACATAATCAGACAAAAAATTAAAAAATGGCAGAGAAAATTAGAAAACTAAATTCACAGAGATACATAAAGATTGAATAAAAAATTGCCAATTTTTTAATTGAATTGGACTGAAGATTATTCAAAAAATAGAATCGACATTGAAATCTTTCAAGACTTATTAAATGTATAGTTCTCCATTTTTCATATTTTTTTCATCATGTAACTTAAAATTGAATCTTTATTCGCAATATTGCATTTTATGACTTTACTTAACATCAATTGATTTTTCAAAAGAATCAATTTAATATATATTTCGTTGATAAATATTCTTCAAATCACGATGAAACAGCGATCGAGTCCTGTTTTGAAGAAGAGCCAAGAAGAACGAAGAATCAAGGAACATGAAGAAGAGGACCATCACCAAATTGGGAAAATTCGAATCATGGAGAATGAAGAAGAAGCCAATATTCACCATGGAATAATGAAGACTATTACATTTACTCTTTTACACAACTGTAATATTATTATTAACAGAAATATATCATCACTTCCAGACTTCAAATAAACGTTCCAAAAATCAATGTCAAGAAAAAGCCAAAAATACATAACATTTTAATTGAGATATTTTAAAAATCATTTTTAAATTGGTATATCATTTTAAAACTGCTCATTGTATCTTTTCCAAATAATGTAGACTCTATTTCCAATTATAAAGAAAATTCCTAAAGAAATTGTACATTTGCCTAATTTTCGACCGGTTATATATGGAGTTTTTAGACAGGCGAGAGATCGAAGACAACGTGCGTTCACCGGCAGCCGTCGAGGAACAACAATAGTACCTATATTGTCGTGAAAGATTTTGCGTTACGATGAAAAGGAGTGAAAATCACGATAGAAAATCTTTATTGTTCGACGAATTAGTCGTATGGTTGAAAAAAGGAGGAAGAGGAAGAAGAAGAAGATGATGATCATGATCATGAAGAGGAGGAAGAAGAAGAAGAAGAAGAAGAAGAAGAGAAGAAGAAGAGGAGGAGGATGAGGATGAGGATGAGAAGGGAGACGATGACAAAATATCGCAAGTGACTGAACGGGACGGAACTTTGATTTAGGTGTGGAGGATTTTGGTGTGGTGGGACTGCCTCCCCAATAAATTCCCGCCCGTCCTGCCATGGCTTACAGATCTCTCGGCTGTTTAAAAACTCCTCGAATGGCACATTGGAATTGGTGAGCTTTGCTAAAGGGCCGCAGCCTGGTTTTCCTTGTCCGCAGCTGCTGCAGCTGGACTGGTGGGCCTGCCGCCCCCACCCCCGCCACCTCAAGCCCCTGGGCCTGCACCCCCTGGGGCCCCCCTGGACAGCGACCCGGACAGCAGCTGTTCAGAGTCGGCGGCTGCCGCCTTCCGCCCCGACCCACCGCCTCCGCCCGGACCCTCCGCCGCCCCCGGTCAGTTAACACTCCTTTTAGTACGGCCATACATCAGCAATCCCTCTCTATTAGAGACTTGATCTATGATCGGTGATTTCGAGGCTGATCCTTCTTATAAATTGGCTACGAGTTAAACAAGAAATTTTCAAAGATGTCAAATTGTATAATTACTGATTTATGGCCGTACCCTAACAGGACTGCTTTCTTATCAGTAACCAATTGAAGCAAATTCTGTTATGGCTTATGTGTGATTTATTCAGTAGAGATGTGAACTGGTAGCCTACTAGTAATGCAACTCAAATGTTTGGGGAAGAGGAATTAACAACGTTTTCGAATTATGGATTGATTTTGTTTTGCTTTTTTGCTTTACAAGACCTGAACACTTTTTGATTTTCCATTAGTTTTCTAATCTCGTGAAGTGAAGTGAAGTTAGCTGGTTGATACATTTTGTACTGCGATTGAAGACGATTGTACCAATTCATTGAGAGTGGCATTATCAGGCTCTCAGAATTCATGCCAATTTTTAGTGTTCAAAGGACAAGTTTATGATACAGATCTAGTTTAGGATCTACTTATCCTGATGATTTCACATTTTTGTGTATGAACATTTTATCCCATGTTCAGCATCAGCCATTCTTTGGGTGATCTTCAAAAGCTGTGTACAGCCTAACGCGGCAAGAACATTCACTATACGGTTTTCATCAGCTGATAATATGCTTATAACATATGCTTATACATTACTAGCCGTCAGGCTCGCTTCGCTCGCCATATCCGTCTAGCAAGGGGGCTCCGCCCCCTGGACCCCCGACTGGACGGTCCGAAAATGAGATCAGCGGGCTCGCTTCGCTCGCCTGCATTTTTCGTTTGAGCAAGCTTCATTCCATCAGAAAGTCAAAGTACTGAGAAAACGCAAAAAAAAACTGAGTAAAACGTTGGAAAAACGCTGATTTTGGGCGTACCATTGATGAAATATTAAAGTCACCTCATCACAAAATTTTCAGACCTTAGCTAAACCTCTGTACCGAATTTGAACATTTTCTGTCTATTACTTGATGAAAGAACTGAAAAAAACTCAAAAAATCGCTAATTTTGGGCGTATCTTTGGTGTTATTTCAAATTCCCTCTAACACAACATTATTACACCCTAGCTTAGCTTCTGTATCAAATTTGAACAATTTTTGTTCATTTGTTCTCGATAAATCTGAGAAAAAGAAAAAAAAACCGCTCGAGAAACGCTAATTTTGGGCGTATCTTTGACGTTATTGCAAATTCCTTCTAACACAACATTATTACACCCTAGCTTAGCTTCTGTACTAAATTTGAACATTTTCTGTTCATTTGTTCTCAATAAAGAATTTGTTCTCTTTTATATATATATATATATATATATATATATATATATATATATTATATATATATATATATATATATAGATAGATACATTGTGTACTGTACAGCATATTAAAGGTTCTTTTAGTGAGAGAGGCCAAATACAGAATTGCATTTATATTCACAAAACTTGATGTGCTTCATTGAACATTATGTGAACAATCATATTTGGTGTCAATGTATGTATCTATCCAGAGATCTGATTAGCTATCAATTCAATAAATCACCGGGGAGTAATTCAATATGAATGGAATTTGCTATTCCACAGACAAATGTCATTTCTTGAAACTGATTCAACCATACGGGCCTCCCTACCTTTGAGAATGTGTCCTCAACAAATTATCAGCCTCATCATATCAGTGTAGGTAGTCTATGTATCAAAAGAGGTTTTTGTTAAAAAGAATTACGGACTCTATCCCTGGGGGTAGACCAACCCCGTTTTGATGCTAATCATTCAACAATATAATTCATTGTCTGGACATCACTAATCTCATTCATATTGGAACACTCAAGACATTGATAAACGCGTATCAAAAGTGAGAAGTGTAACCCACAGTACAAAAAGCTGTTTTCTCAACTTTTTGCCGTCTTATTTAATACAGTTCTATGGAAAAGTCGTGACAAGGCTGAAGGCGGTATACTATTTCTACCCTTTCCGCATTCTCGACCCAGTTATCATAGTTTTTGGAGAATAGACAAATGAGACATGCATATAGGGGCGTTAACGTATGCTGTATTTCTTTTCTGGTGCAAACCGCATTCAGTTGGCTTGAGTATAATGTTTGCAGTGACTGTAATTTCAAACGTCTATTTTTTTTTTTAGAAGTTGATTACTTTCTCGCAAAAGTATTTCAATGGAAAATAGGATTAGTTTTCAAGACTACCCACAGACTTGTAGACTTTAGTCAAAGTAAGTTACTATGTGATTCAAATGAACCTTCACTTAGTTTTTTGTCGAATATTACTCTATTAGGAAGTTCGAGAAAAGTGTGGAAGCGCGATTCAATAATGATAGTCCTTTTTTATATAAGAAGATTCTCACCGAACTATACTCTAATTTTTTTCAAATTCCAAATTGAGATACATTGTACTTCCTATCTTATATGTGTTGAATCAATTCGGAAAAATATTATGAAGATAATAATAAAAGATAATAGTAATATTATTATTGTGACTGAGGTCGTAACATTGGGTCGATCTATTTACGGTTTGCATGTAAACACGCAACGTTTAGAGACACTGGATGCCAATTTTTTTATCCGCGTTTTGAACTATTACGTGGATAATCAAAGCAACATATTTCAAAAATATTGGTGGTGATAATATCTCGCGGTTTTTGACAAAACTTGAGTAGTAACCTGAGCTTGGTGAATTAGAACTTATGAAGTGTGATTTATTTGCAGATGACGAGTACCCTTCGCCGAACATCTCAGTGGGCCCCCCTTTGCAAGGACCCCCCATGCTGCCGTACCCTCACCTGGGCCTCCACCCTGCCCTCTACCCACACCTTGCCCCACCACCGCATCCTCATGCTCACCCACACTTCGCATCGCACCTCTTCAACGCGCAGCTCTCGACGCTTGCACTAGCGTCCGCAACCCACCCCGCCTTTTTCGCCAGCCACTACTCCAGTTTACCCCCTGTCGCAGGCCATCCACACACCATCAAGGTAACTAATATTCGTATCTATTTATTTCGAAGTAATAGGGAAAAAACTCACAATTCTCTCTCACATAAAAGAACGCTCTGATGATTTTCTCACAAAGATAAAATCACACAATTCTCTCTCTCACATAATGTTCTCTCTGAAAACATGGTATATTGCAGAATATATAGTGTACTAGCGTATAACCTGTGCTCCGCAAGATCTGTTCAAATTTGTTTTAATTATAACAATTATAATATATGATTGACAAAAATGTTCCCGTATAAGTATAAGCCAATTCTTCCCTTTATATTTTATTATAGTATAGATATGGAAGAAGAAGGAGAATATTAAGAAGATAGAAGATAAAAATGTTGAATACAATATTTTATCTATGACCACTTTCAAGCAAAGTATAACAAACTGGAAGTTTGACGAATTGAAAACTCGTCAAACTGAAAAATTGACGTACTAAAATCTTTAAGAACTTAGAATAGGTCTATAACCATCCTCTGTAAATCAAGCATCTATTTATGCGAAATTACAAGCATTTCCCATCCCGTTCTTGTATAAGCTAATAATTCTTTTATCCAAAATATTATAGATTATAATAAACACTACAATAAAATAAATCATGGTGGAAATAGTATGTAATATCGATGATTAATATGGTGATATCCGTTATATTAATAGTAATATTGTGTCATTATTCCTATTTTCTAATATATGATTTATTCTAATTTTGCGATTTTGTTATAGATTTCATATATTTATAATTAATTTTGTAATTATTATTGTATTTTTTTATTCGGACATAAATGTAATTTCTCTGAATAAGCAAACTGTATTAACAATATTGTATATACTCGCAACATTCATAATATACTTTACATTGCAATATGTGAGTAACAATATGTGTGCATGTGTGTTGCAGGGTGGGTCGCATCGATTTGCGCCTTATTCGCTGCCATCGGCATTCGAGACAGTTGCTCCTGCACCCCAAGTACCCCCTCCCGCCACCAGTACACCACCTCCACCCCCCAGTCCACCCTCCAGTCCACCCACCCCCACACCCACCGCTACTCCCACCGCCAGCGAGCTGAAGAGCATTGAGAAGATGGTGAATGGACTGGAGGTCGAGCCCAACACTCACGACAAATGACCCTAAAGGGTCACCCCAATACTCTAGAATATACATCAAGTCAACGTTACCACGATCAAGTTGATGGAAAATCCACGTATGGCAGAACCCGGTGCTATTTTTAACGACTGTTTCGCGCCTCCTCAAGCCTTCCTAGCATCGCTGAGAAAAATGCATGAACATTTTCGAAGATTATAACTATATTCTGTTCCTTCTCCGCGACGAATACGTGTGAAATTGTTCAACTTAGAATAATAAGTTTAAATAGAATTGAATTGAGGGAGAATTTTTAAAACAAGTTTGCTGCTCATTCAAATCTTATAGGCTATTGCATTAGCAATAGCCTGACAATATCAATTTCCAAAAGTATAGCCATAATCAAGCCTTCATTATCAACCTGAACAGAAATAGTCTTTCCCAATATTAATTTCCAAGTTTCTTTGTTCAATAAACTACTTCATCTTGATAAAAAATGAAAGTAGTTTCATTTGAGTTGTGAATCATTTTATTCAATCAGAAGTTTTCTGAAGTTCATTTTCAATACCACTGGAATAATCTATTAATAATTCATTCAGCTACTGATTGAAAGGTCACCCATTATATGCTTTTCTCCTCTACATTGATTTATGATTTTTGTCCTCAGACTATTTTCGACTTGAATTGCGACATTGCTGTGAAAAATCCTAAAACTCTCAAAATGCATATATATTCTTGCTATACAATTCATGAGGCTCTCAAGAATTGTATGTTGTTGGAACTTGAATAAGAATATTCGTGAGCTTAGGTTGGTTATAGTTTGTTTTTGAAATTATTCAGTTATAAGTCTCGTTAATTTCTAATCATATTTCAATTAGTATTAGATTGCATTTTTGTATGCAAAACCAATTTGATAAGAGTTGAAATATGTTTAGAATTTAACGAGCCGAACACAAAGAATTTCAAAAACAAACTATAATCAACTTCAGCTCACAAATATTCTTATTAAAGTTCCAGTATAGTTCGTCTTGTTGCTAAATGGTCAGTTGATTTTGAGGAGAACCTAACAACATCACTCAATCAATCAGTTTTATTAGTAAGTTGATCTAGAGGAGTTTATCAATCAGCTATTGTGGAGCAAGTTATATTCTAGCTTTTGAGCTCCGAAACGACAAAATAGGTGCAGAATTAGTTAGTTCTATAGCGTAGGAGAGTAGCTTACTAATAAATAAATATTACAAAATCATTATGAGAATCCATCACTTGGGCGTAATAATTGGGCGTTGTTACTGAAGAGTTTTAACACCAATGATTACATAAATCATACAGTTGCAAATGAACCGATCGCTTCATTCGAATAATCTCTTTTTCTTTGTAAACACATTTAGTAATTTATTACGATTATAAACAGTTTTTACTGATGGATATTGGAATTGATATGAGCCATCAAATAATTTTGTAAGACAGAAATAATGTATGGTATGATTATGCGAGTAGGTGGATGGTGGCAGACGGACATCATTTCATTGCTGCCGATCACTTATCGATTCAAAATCGAAGATCAATGTCAAATAGGAATGATGCCTTCCTATATTGGATAAAATTGGTTGTCAGCTATCAACTGCGACGATCCATTCAACATCAAACTCAGGTGTGCATATTCTATAATTTGTGAGTAGGTTGTGTACTATATAAAACTGATCCTAGGGAGTAATATGTCTCGGCGATTCCTGGAGAACCATATCCAAGTTTCTACTGTACATTGTAAATATCTAATTAGAGAATTTTTAATCAAAGCCTGTAAAACGGGGTACTTTTTTAAAGAACGTGTGCAAACGCTAGTGTACTATACTATTAGTGTATATATTATACATATATAAATATATATATATAAATAATATAGAAATTTATGAATAGTCAGAAGCGTGTAATTATTCGGGATGTATTTGCCGAAACCATCCTATGTATAATATAGGCTAGTCTATTGGATTGGTGTAGGTCTACTCTCTACTCTGTGCTGCTCAGTATGGTGCGGTCCATCTTGTTGTTGTTGTTATTATTGTTTATTTTAAGATGGCAGTTCCATCAAAAAAATAGAACGAACGATGAGAGGCTTTAAAAAAGTGTATGTATGATGGATGGATGGTGATGTGATGAATGACTGTGTTTTGCGAAGAGTTGGGCCTATCTCTGGAGTGTGCATGTGTGAATGTGTAAGTGTGCATGGAATGTGAATGACAAGGATTATTCCAAGTTACTGAAAATGGTGGTAATTGCACAAAATAAATTTCTATTATTAAAGAATAATGTAATCATATAGATTTATCATTCGAGAAAGGGAAGTCGCCGAGAGAATATAACAGAATAATGATAATATGATGATGATGATGATGATGATAGCAATAATAATATTTAATGCCAACAGCCTACAAATTTAGAATTGTAAAGTAATCTTAATTAGAGTTATAATTGTGGCTATCTTATATATTAAATATATCAATGTGAATACAAATAATTATTTACCAGACATTTTATGTTTGGCCTACTTATTTTCCTTCTTCCCCTTCCTTATAATTATTAATTGTTATTAACTAATTAGTTACTGATTGGTTGATGACAGATCACAGATTCGAAGCTACACCGATCTGTGCAATCTGAATGAGAATAGGCACCAGGGTAACACTATCTTTACGAACCACATGCACCAAGACAATACATTTGTATTCTCCAATGATCTGGTCCAGGAAAACCAAAAATATAACTTTATTTGATTTGAGATGAATGGATGATTCATCCTCAATGTCAGTGACACCTGTTTATAGCGTCTTACTTCTTGCACCTTATAGCTATATTATAAAAAAATGAAGCAGAATACAATTCACGTGGATACGTTTCAATGGTATTAAATGAACTACCTCAGACCAACGATCTATATATACTGTAATGGGGTAAATATTTATAGTGTATGTATTATTTATAGTGGTAATTGGGGTGATATTATGTATGGTATTGAGCTGGTATTATAGTAACAATTTTATAATGGGGAATCGCTTGGCTTGCGAGAGGTTAAATTGATCCAACTCTATAACTCATGAGTAAAGGAACTATAATTTAAAAGAATAAACAAAACAGATAATAATATATTGGATAACTAAATAATCGATTTAATTTAATTGAAAACTTAAAGTTAAAGTGGAAACTAAAATAAAATATTAAGAATACCTTTTAAATAAACAATAGAATAATAATTACAGGATTTGCCTCCAATAAAAAAAATCCATGAATTATATATATCAATGAAATTGATGATAGAGTAACTTACTGAACCAGGAAAATGGTGTCTCGGAACAGAGGGGTATAGCCCGGGCCCGATTATCTGCTTTAGATAGTTCCAGGTCCCGTCCTCGTAACCGACTGCCAAGAGGCATACATTTTCAGTCCAATTTTACTTGTCATGAATTTCCACCGTCGTCGACACTTTAAATTTTTAAACAATGGATGCTCTCGGATTGTGAAAATTCATGTCAAATAATCGTCTACATTACAATATTAACTGGGTTACATACTGGTGTACATACTGGGTTAGTAAATATAGATCGTTGCCTCAGACTCGTCAAATCTTCTACCCATATGGAGCTCAATTTCTTAAGCTTTTAGAACAGCTGGTGAGGAGGCCGAAGTAAGTATACTCTTTAGTTGTTTAATTCCAATCAAAATAAAACTGTATAGTACACCCCTGATTCTTCTCTGATACCGTTATTATCAATAATCAGGGTTATGAGTCCTCAGTCCAAAATGCCTAAAACTCAATCCAATACCCGCTTATACGTACAACTATTATTCTATTCAACCGTGATTGATTGACGCTTGAATGCTACCAAAATCAATAAACAACGTCTTCAATCAACGGTTGATCACGGCCATAGAATAAAACAATCTCAAGTATAAGTTTTCTCTATCACGACTTAATCTAATAGATGTACGTGCAACCGAGCCTTAGACTTTCATTTCTACTTCTTCAAATAATCATAATATGCTGTAGCTTAATTTCCCACAAAAAGGTCAGTAAATGATTCACTTCGGATTATAATGAACAAGAAACCCAAGCCTAGAAAACCCAGGTGAAAAAACGTGTTCACAGAAAAGTAACCTTGTTGAAGAAGGTGCTTCAACAAATAGGTACTTCAAGGTGTTTCTACACAATTTGTGAGTGTTTCCACTAGAACAATAACAAATAAACAATATAAGATGAGTATAAAGCAATATCAAACTGTCTACACAATTTGTTGAAGAAGGTGTTTCAACAAATAGGTGCTTCAAGGTGTTTCTACACAATTTGTGCTTTGAGAAACGCAAATTGCTTTGAGAAACAAAAATAACATCTATGTACTATAGTAGCTATAGTACCTGAGTAAATTATAATTGTATAGAAATTGTTGTTTTATCATGATCGCCCCATTGGGTTATGCGTAGAATGTACAAAACTCAACTGAATTCATATTGAGTGTAAAGTATGTAGGTATATACGTACGTATACGTATATGTACAACATTCAGACTGTAGTAGTCTACGCTTATACATGTAGGGGGGCCCGGCTTACAGCTGAATTATGCAAAGGGGGCTCGAAGTAAAAAGTTTGAGAACCACTGATCTACCTAATACAGAGGACTATGCTGAGTGTGAGTAATCTAGCTGTGAGTGCAAAAACTTTTGTTGAATGAAGAATAGCTTGTGTGGATAGTGGTAAGGAATGAACGGACCGACAGTAAGTTGTAGGTTAGCTTGAAGCCCCCAAGAAATTTGGAGCTCAAAACTGATGATTACTAGTGCAGTCACCAATGTGGAATAAGGGTCATTCAATGTTGTATTTGACAAAGCAATTAAAATTGAATGAAATTCTTTATCATGTAATAATAGAAATAACAATATTACAATATCAAAAGTCAATAGAATGAAGGTTTGGAACCCATAAAAAGCAGTGAGTGTTTTCATACTTCCCATTTTTATATTTTCCATTACAGAAGTACACATAATATTCACCCTAAGCAGAAGAATCTTTCCAACAATAATTTGGAATTTCCTAAACTGTGATTTAAAATATGAAAGCCGTATTTTGAGAACCTGAAGATCTAATGAAGCATTAACGTTTGTGAATTTTTCTCTTACAGTTCTATTATCTCCCTCATAGATAAGCTGAAATGAAATTAATAATGAAATATTGAAAGAATAGGCGTTATTATGTCCCTGATGTAAGTGATAGTAAATCGCTCATTGGAAATCGCACAGTAGGAACTTTGGGACCAACACTAAGTTGAGACCCAAACTTTTTGGGACTAAGGGGTTCGGAGATAAGAAAGGATGGCTATTTGCAGGTAGAATCAGGTGTCTCCAACAGTTGGTTGGACATTGTTCTAACACAAATGCTTACATCACATAGAATTAGCAATTCTGTTGCAGGCCAATTTACCCATATATAAATATTTATTCAATATAATTGATATGTTCATTAATTCCGATTTTAAAGTAGAATTATTATTTCTGCTACTTCAATCAGGTTCAGCTTATTAATTTCTAAACTATTCCAAAATGTAATATTCGAATGCTTTTCATTTAGTGACAGAGGCGTTGAACCTGTATAGAAAGGACCGACTATTGTTTGCTGATTATCTCACAGGAAGACTCTGACTTGTTAGTAAAGTTCCTTGTTGGCAACATTGAGAGTCTATACTTTTTTTGGAAAGGAAGAAGGAGTCGGTGAGTTTTGCTGTCCAACGAGCTTGATCAGTAAAAAGATTCAAAGGATATGTGTTCAAAATTTGAAACTGATCAAAGCTTTTAAAAGTAATTGTAACAAACAAATAGGCTGACAACGATTTTTGCCTGTGTCAAAAGTGAGACTGATAACTCACTGACTCTCGTAAAACCATGAGATAAAAGAAATTTGTGGAAATCAAATTTTTCTAACCATCTTCATTATAAAGTACAAATATTTTTTCATGAAATATATATTTGAATTTTCTCCTTCATTATCGTTATATTGATCATATTAAAATTTTTATTTATGTATTGATTGATTATGAGAAGGTGTATTTCTATTTTTCCATCTGTGAAATGTAAAAATTGTCTTCCAAGTTATGTAGAACACATGATCTTTTCAATTGAGCCATTCAACATTTCGTAATATAACAATGGTAATTGAAAATTTCATAAAAATAATGTTAGTGTGCTCTTACACTGACGTGATTCAACTTGATTTCTTGAAGTGTGCGAGCTATGTTTAAGTTTAAGATGAAGCGATCAGGTGTACAGAGATAGTAAATAGGTTAGATTCTCATACGAATTTAGTTGGAAAAAATGGCCTTTGAACAGTGAACTGTACCATCCTTGAATACGTATCAAGTTATAATGGATGTGAGAACAAGTGCTGTGAACAGAACGTCAAATATGTACATTAGTGTAATAGACTACAAACAACCAAGGAAATCATTATACAATGAAGCACAATCGTTTCAGTTTTGTAATTTCCTGCTCATTTCGTCATTTGTCCATGTTAAATGAATTGAGTTAGAACTTCTTATGAATGGGGTTATGGGGTTTAGTTTCAATTCTAATACACTGGAAAGAAAACCTATAAACTTCGAGTACTTTTGTATTCTGTTCCAGAAAGAACGATTTCGGATTGGTGGTCGAGGAGTGTATAACATAGGATAAGAATAGAGAAACCTGTTCCTAGCAGTAGCCTATCTATGTTTTCTTTATGATTATAATCAATGGTTTGTTTCACCTTGATATGAACGCTTTTCCGACCGCTCACTCGATAACCTGTACTCGACGATGGAACTTAGGATAGTGTTACAAAATTACGTGTTACCAGCATTACGTACGTATGCTGCAGCCAGCATAGGCCAATGTGTGTGTGTGAGTGTGTGCGAAGTTGAACTAGTAACAAATGTCCAGTTGGACAAAAAAACAAATCGATTAGTTTGAGCAGTGAGCAGTGAGCAGTAAGCAGTAAGCAGTGAGTCTGGTGGTGACAGCAGTTTTGGCCCGTGGGAGTCATCACCAACTGACGACCACTATTCCTGCAGCTACTCTGTACTACATCTACAGTCTATTAGCAACAGCACTCTTTCGCTCTCACTCACTCTCTCTCCTTTCTTCCTTCGTTTAGCCTGAACAAATAGGCCAGCCGCTTTCGCTTCAATCGTCCCTTTCTGCTCAGCGCCCTTCTTCCAACCCTCTTTCCACCATCTATCTTCCAAATTCTCACTGTGAAGAGATCATAACGCAAAAAATTGCAACTGCCAACTTTAAACTTGTCGACTTTATATAGAAAAACACTAAGTATTCCACTATTAGATCTAGTACGTTTGATGTAATCGTCATAAGAAGCAAAAAAAATATATAAATAAAAAAATAACCCCGCTTGGGTAAAGAAAATTTAAATATATCGAAATAGTTTACATTTTTAAATTATAATTGCAAGCATTCACATGGGAACATTCATAAGCAGCAACACTCCTTCTTCTAATGATGCATGAATAATAAATGAATAATAATGATGCATGAATAGTAGGACAGTTTCTTAAACGATTCTTGAAAATAATCCGTTAAGTAAGCTGGAATGATGACAGCGTCATTAGAATATTAAAAGTAGGTTGTAATTGCGTTTCAGTGCTGAATTCCCATTTAGAGACTGATCAATAATTGGTTTTCACGTGATAGAGATACGTTTATCGACTGAATTACATTGAAGTAGCAATCAGATAATTATTGTTATAAGAATATTTTGGATTAGAATATAACTAATTGATTTATATTCTAATAAGAAAGTTGTCTTCAAGAGAAGAGTGCTCAAATATTTTGCTACACTGAGTTGAGAATCGCACATAACATCAGTTTTTCAAATTCATTGATGAGGTGACCTCAAAGGAAAAGATTTCAACACAATTAAATGGAATATCCAAAGAGAAGCAACAAAACAATAGGGATAGAAAAACTATAACAAGATACAAAAATTACCTACAGGATCGCCCCTGTATATTTCATTATACAGAAAAACGTGAAGTTGAACGTATAATAGGAAGATGACATCCGATGTTATAAATTGATTAATGGATTGCTGCCATCAACCACGTTGGCCGACTGCGCTGGATAATGTAGAGAACAGACTGTTTTCTTACTAGTCGAAACCTGACAATGACGGCTTCAATTGACAATAACAAAATCTCCAACTGCACCACTGTATGATGGTACGACTTTTTTATATGAGTTATTTCTGCAAAACGTGAGTAACGATAAGTGTTATGAGTATACCAGAAGTTACTATTTGAACTAAGTTTAAAAAATTACAATAATTTCCATTGGATGATAATAGTATCAAAAGAATGCATACTAATATCTGCGTTTGATCTTTTATCTCTTACAATCTGATAATTTGCATCATATGAATACAGCCTCATCATGAGCTTGTGTTGGATTTGAAATGATACACACATAAAAGGAGATCAAAAATTTCTAAAACAGATTTTAAAAACTATAGAATATGGATGATTGCCACGATATTCCTACTACATGAAAAGTGTTTATTATTATTATCGATTAATTTGATAAAAGCTTGTGTCAGGATAGTTGAGGTCTGTTCAGCTGTCGTTCTACTTGCAGTCATTGATTGTTATAAGACTTTATATGAGAAATAAATACATATCCGAAAGAGTGAAATAACTGAAAAGACCGTCGAAAAGTCAATCATATTATTGGAAGAGAACAGATATCGCAATATATGGATGTGGACTATGAAGGTACAAACTAGGATTATCTAGTCATGTTTATATTGGATTTGTGTGGGAAGATGAACAATTTTGAAGCTGCACAGATTATTTCATTGTTTTGTTTTCTATCAAATCAAAGTAGGAAGATAGCCTGTTTATAGTTGAGTGGATAAGTCGGGCTAGATTCGTGGATTGAGTTGTCCGAACCGAACGGAAGCTGGGAGATTTGCCGGATCAAGACAAGATAAAGACGGCACAACGGTCACAGGGAGCCCTTTTTTTCTGGCTTAAGCCAATAAAGACGTTGAGCATCCCCTAAATGTATATTAGGAAGGGAGAGAGTGATCAATTCCTTCTCCCCGGGGCGGTGGACAGCACAGCGGTTTACTCATGTAATCTGCAGTAATCGACAGGGACGGATGGACGATCGATGTTCAGTTGCCCTCTCAGTTACTGCTCTGCTCTTCTCCCATCAAACCGATCACCCTCTGCTCTGCCCAGATCCATGTCCTCAACTAAACACACCACCTTCACAACAGCACAACGCACACTATACACATACACTGTAGAAATTAGTTGACCAATTGACATTATTGGAACTAAAATTCATTCTACGGATGGTAATGAATTGGAAATTGAATTTGTTCAATTGCTAATGATTAATGAATAATAATAACTATTAATTATTATTAAACGAAAATCCTAATTAAATGCTGTGAATCACCCGAAGACTTCTGCTACTGCAAGTATTGACAACAGGGTTAACAGCTAGATGGAAATCCGATGAGAGCTACTATCCAAAAGTTATTTGCCAGACCGGGAAGCGACCCCGGTACCTCCTAATTGCTAGTCAGGAATGCTTACCCTTACATCAAACTGACAATCTCAGGATAGCAGTGCACGCAATTAGGAGGTACCGGGGTCGATTCCCGAGCTGGCAAATAATTTTTGGATAGTAGCTGTCATCGGATTTCCATCTAGCTGTTAACCCTGTTGTCAATATTTGCAGTAGCAGAAGTCTTTAGGGTGATTTACAGCATTTAATTAGGATTTTTGTCTAGTCTTTAAAATAAAATAAAAAAAAAATTAATAGGATTTTTTTTAATAATAAAAATTCATTCATTGGCAGAAAATAAAACAAAAATAGCATATACATATACATAGAAATAAAATTATAGCAGATAGTGATTTTGGATATGCCTGAATAATGTAAATGTAAGGTTATCATGCTAGCAATTATATCAATAAAATTTATATTATTTTCGAACCGATCATGGATGATGTACATGAGCTCGGTTGCTCGGTTCTAGGATATGCGTAATATAAGTGGACGTACAGTCTTAGGTGGCTTCCGATCCACGGGCATTTGAAAGCTTATATTCCATCAAATTAATTTTTTATATTATTGAATTTTTTCTACTACTCAATCCACATTCTAACTTCTTTACCACTTTAGTTCAGTTTTTGTACTTCTCTACGTTTATCTCCTTTACTAATAATAATAATATCGAGTGGTTATCTTCTCTATTGATTTCGAAGGTGAGTTGAGAAAATTGATGTCCAGTAAACCACAACCCCTATTACTCTGGTGGAATTATGTTATTTTATTTATTGAATTATATTATAATGTGTTCATAAGAGTGAATCATGAACTCCGTACGACAACGGATCGCCCGGTCTGCCAAGAATGTGCAGAATCAGGGTCAGGGACAGTAGCCTCTCACAAGAACTCAGCCTCTTCCCTCTTTGACTCTAGCTTTGCGCGAATATAGCCAATGATTATCGACTTCTTGTGGTCTAACTGCAAAATATAGATGTAGGCAATATGTTATTCCATCAGGACGGTGCATTGTGCCAGTCAGCGCGGTAAATAATTCATATTCTGGAAGCGCGATTTCCAGACATGATTATTTGGCGCAGAGGCGATGTCAACTAGCTACTAAGATCGGGTCAATTAACTAGACTGCATATCTTCTTGTATAGTTATGCCAGAGATGAATTGACTATTATTGCATTTAATGATATCTTTTGTCTTTGGTTGTGCTGAGTCACAGGTTTATGCCAACAAGTCATGAACCATCGCTGCCCAAAAAATCCAATGACATTACCAGAGTCATCGTTCTGATTGAGCCCTATTTGTGAGGCTCATTGGTGGGAAAGAGTGCGAAAGAGAACTTCTTGGATCCCCACTTTGCACCACGCAAAACCGAGGAAGTCATTTGAATTATATAATATTCCATGCATAATGGCATTAATAGGACTTTCGTACAAAAGATAAATCCCTACTCACACACAGCTAGTTTGATTGATTTTCTTAAGATGGGAATCGCTTAATGAAAAAACTCGATATAACATGCACTAATAATACAGAGTGCAAAATATTATGATTTCCCATAATGTTAAATTTAGCAAAATAGACAAATAAAAATCTAAAAATAATCTGAACTATCAAATATTACTTTTTTAGTGTTAGTAAATATTTATATGCTTAGTATCAACTATTCACATCTTTAACACTTCAAACAGTAAATTTTGATTTGCCAGATTTCTAATTTACTCATTTATATCATTTTTGTATGATGTATCGGTATCTTTGAATTAGGATATCATGAAAACTGTTTTAAATATCGATGTTCGTTTTTCGTTATTCATTTTCTATTGAAATTTTGAAACGAAATCATGTATTACATAACCACCTTCCCATTTTAAAAAATGACGTTGGATTCAAAATGTCGGATCCACATGATTAACCAGAATTTTGAAGTTACAGGAATGTAGTTTTTTCAATCCAAATAGGATCCTCAATCAAACCTATTGAGAATTTATCCTCGTCACAGAAGTATAAAGCTGTTACCATACATATTACCTCACTCATACATAAGTAGCACACAATAAGTAAGTAACTGTAAGTAGTCAAGTTTACTTTGCTGACCAATTCCTCTTTATTACTAAAGTGTAATGTCATGGTGTCATGGTTGCATGTTGTCACGGTGTCATTGTGACAAGAAACTGTTTGTCCAATTAGTTATATCAGAGTCATATAAGTTTGGTTGAGAAACTCCTAATATTAATTTGTCAATAGAGTATTGAAATGATTCGTCTTGTTCTAGGTGGCATATGAAGGAGTCGTGCATCACAGACGATTGACAATGGACATTAAATGCAATTGGCGGAGGGAATTTTCGAAATCACCCCTACTTCACAAGCAATTGTGACTCACGTCCTCGAAAACTGACCTCATCCTGCTACAATGCACCAGAAAAGACTGAGTGCTTTTGGCATCTTCTATATCCCCTGAATAACGATGGTCTTGAATAAGACAATTTTTGGGTTCGGGTATTAAATGAGTTGAAACGTTTGAGAAATTATGGATTTAGAATTTGAAGTAACGGACGGTGTTGTTGATGATATAGACTAGAAAACCAGCGAATGGCATTGATTTATCTTCCAAATAAAGAACATGTCAAACAATCATAGATAAATTACAAGGTGGTTTTTTTGTCCTGAACCAAATTTTTCAAGTGAATTATAAAACAGAAATTCATTTGTAATAAAAATATATAGCTGTTATCGCTATAGAATTTAAGAAGAAATATAAGAAGAAATATGAGATTCTCAATTCTTAGTTACTGAAGATCATTATAGAATATGCTTTATATGTCCACCCATTGAGGTTATACATACTCTGTCTTTTCCCAACTTCTCAATGTTCTATGGTAAAAGACAATCTTTGTGTTCATGACGACCGGAATCCACACAGAATGTTACACAGCTCAGGGATATTGAAGACGCACTGTCGAGTGTATACTGATTGAGTAGGGCGTACAACAATTTTTTATTTATTTCATATATTAGAAATTACCACACAATAGGGTAACAGGACTAAAAAATCATTGTGTAGTAGATTATTATTATATTTCCAACTTTTAGTCAGATTTCCTAATCTGTTATGTTTTTAAAGCCTATTATTCCTCTTCAGCAGTAGCTGAATTGTAGACAATGCTGTTTTTAAATTGTGATTATCATGCAAATCATATATTCATCAAGATGCAATATAAAAAAGGAACAAATAAATACTGATGAGAGTCTTAAAGGGTTAAACAGTTTTGAAACATGAGAAACTATAAGCTCGTTTTGCTGTTTTTCACCCCAAATCGATCATGGTTATAACAGTACACTCCAGGACTGAACTATGAAAGTGAACTTCCATTTTATTATGGATATGAGATTTTGCACATTTCAGATTTCAGTCATGCCATTGATTGATTGAGCTGGTGTGAGCAGTGAGTATAGAATGTAACGTTGAATTTTATACCCACTGGATGTGAGTTGCGAGTAAGGCAGAATATAGCAGATCACAGATCACAGTGATACAGCTAATTGATTGATTGAGTCATTTCGGAGCGATCAGTCAACACTGCACTATTTAGTTCATAATCGAATTGTCTTTTGCACTGAGGCTCACTA
The DNA here is from genome assembly GCF_014356525.2 of Nilaparvata lugens. Lineage (NCBI taxonomy): Eukaryota > Metazoa > Arthropoda > Insecta > Hemiptera > Delphacidae > Nilaparvata > Nilaparvata lugens. The sequence goes on from NC_052518.1 coordinate 46,371,349, forward strand.
AGAAAGCTACTGCATCCTAATTAAAGTTAAGCTACTGAAAAAAGGCTATCATAGGCTATCTATGTAGGTGTGATAGCTCTGTGCCTGCTCTATTCCTGTACATTAGCACTGGGGCTGTGATAGAGATGTACAGTGCACAGAAAAAAAAGGAATAAGTTATTTGCTCTTTTCCAGTGCTCAGGGAAAGAAAACGGGAAATTTCAAATTTCACTATTCGCAACACTGGAGAGTCGGTAGTTGTTCGAAATTTTGCATGTTTTATGTGGATGCATTGCCATTTAGTAATCATTCCATTCCATTTAGTCCTACAGAATGCATGAACTGAAGGGAAAACATTGATAATACCATTGCCATTCACCAAGATTTGGTACACTGTCATCCTACAGTTTTCATGGAAAAGACTGTGCACGCCTAATGAGAGAACATCTTACTTATGTCATTTTATGAAGTTGAAAGCCTCGTTTGGATGTTTTGATTCTAAAATAAATTATAAATGACATTGATCCATGTCAGTTTATTAGTAATTTACTAAATTCAACCACATGAAAATAGTCTGATGGAAATTGAAACATAATGCAAAGGTGCCAAATAAGAATTGATGAATACTGTCCACCCCAGTTCGCGCTTATTTCCTTACAAGAACTAAATTGGTTTGGAGAAATTACATTATTATACTTTTCCAGATAGCTCATCAACCGAACTTTTACTAACTTTCATAACATTTCTGATAAGTTGCTTTTTAGTGAAATGAAACGGGAAATTTCGAATTTCACTATTCGCAACACTGGAGAGTCGATAGTTCTGGTGTGTCATTACGGCCTATTTAGTTACTTAGAATTAGCTTATACCTCCCTTATGGATAGCTCTGACAAAAAGTGTTCATTTAGGAGGTCCAGTATTAAATTAGGATTCTTTTTCAATGTTACAACATTTTTTCTTTTTTTACAGCATTCAATTGATTTATCTTCTCTTGGTTTGAATAAGTTGCATCCTTTATGATCTTCCAATTTTTCTTGGTGTTATTTCCTGTTTCATTGAATTGATTATTGAAGTAATCTTCTTTCGTACTCTGGATATGCGACGTCAGCGTATGCCTGTAGAGACGGTAATGGGTTGCTAGCTCTTGATTTTCTGGTTATAATTTCATTTTATTACTCGAAGGTTTGATAATAATCTCGTAATCGAAGGTTTGATCATTTTAATTTTTGATTCTGGTCTGTTGTGATGAGAGTTATAATCTAGGTGATGTTGTAAAATTTCTATAAATTTTTCGAAACCATATCTGTGTCATTAATTCCAAGAATATTTATTTGATATTTCGGCTAGGTTGTTTAAAAACTTCGAATTATTTATGACTTTATGATAAAATGAATACTAACTTGATATTGTTTGTGGACAATACCAAACTTATTAAATCAATGCATGATAAATCAGCCATTGTTTCAAAGAAATCAATTACAATTGTTGAAGATTGTTTATCAACGGCACATCTATCAATAATATTTATTATCAATCTATCAATAATATCCCGCGCGGTGAATTGGTCGTTTAAAGTGGCATCTGGAGGGGAAGTTATCAAATTTATCCTCTCAGCCATCATGCTCTGGTCTAGAGAGCAGCGGGTCTTCGCAGTTGAGAGCTTCTTTTCTAATGGTCGATCAGTTGTTGTTGCTACACAACGTGCCTTCCGCGCTCGATTTGAAATTCCTCCTCACAGACTCGATCCATGCAGTAATTCGAGTCTGTCGTGGGTCAACTGATTTCGGGAGTGTGGAAGTGTCGTTCAACCTAGAAATGGACTTCAAGGAGACATCAGGACTCCATAAAATATCGAAAGAGTAAGGCAGTCAGTTGTGCGTTCTCCCCGGCGTTCGGCTCGCAAACATGAAGCTGCTATAGCAATTTCTGATTCCACTGTTCGACCAATTTACCATGAAAACCTTCAATTTCATCTCTATGAATTGGTTGTTGTTCAAGAATTGACTGAACGCGATTTTGTTGCCCGTCGGAATGCATGTGATATGCTGATTGACAACTTGCCTGAAGACGCAGTCACTTTTTTCAGTGACGAGGCTCATTTCCACATGCGTTTCCTCAATGCGATTTTTTCATGGGGTTACTTGAAATCCCTGGTTTATGTCGATCGACCACACACCATAGCACACCTCAAGAACAACATTGGCGACGCCATTGCCAACATGCCGATTGATATGCTGCAACGAGTGTATACAAATTTCAAAAATCGAGTTCATCAGTGTATGCGCAATAGGGGTCGCTATTGATATGATGTCATTTTCAACACTGCATGGAAAAATAAATGAGAAATTGTACTTTCATATAGGAAAAGATTTAAACAATAACTTAAGTACTTTGGTTTTTATTGATCTTTCAAATAAGTTAGTTTCTCTCTGGTGTATATAAGAAGTCTCTATATGTAGGAATTCAGATAAAAATAATGTTCTTTGCAACCCTGCGCTCCATAATTAAGATTAATTCAACCTGATAGTCTCTTTTGGCTTTTTGAGAAGGAAGCATACTCAATCGCTCGCTTGCTGGTCTCATTCCTGGATGAGTCAGCCGGGAGGCACAGGCAGGAGCTCCCTGGCTAGACGAATAAGGCGAGCTGTCATTGCTGTAGCCAACTTATTTGAATGAGTTTAACAGCTTTCAACGTTCAACAAACAATATTGTCCTAACAATATTTTTTGAGGTCATTCTATATAGTACATCTCAGATCTTGGATTTTTTGGCTTCTTTTTTGGGCTTATGGGGGGAAGAGGTTAAAACCTGGAAACCCCTCCTTTGCTATGCCACTGGTAGATTCAGTTCAGAGGTTCCAGCTTTTTCAGTCGAGGAGCTAATTCCCTTTTTTAGGTGGAGAAAATTCCAATTGAACATGAACTATTATCGTCAAATAAATAAACTTTCGAAATAAAAGAAGTTTTAACTTCGAATGCTGTTCCATTTCCATGCAAAAGGAGAAGATGATCGAATGGAAAAAATATGATAGTATTCATTATGGATAATTAATTATAGTAATCATAGCCTTTACTATAATTTGTTGTAGTAGATCTTAAAGGTTCCAAAAAACGACTGACATGCATGTGTTCCCACTGGAAAAACTGAAAATAGTTCATAATTGAGATATCAAAACCGTACGTAAGTAAATTAATAAATGCGGGAAATGAGCTGTTCTGCAATTGAAAAAATCGAATAATGAGTGAAAAGGTTTCTTCCACACAAGTTGAAAGCAATTACAAACTTTTAGCTTCAAAATCACTTAACTTTGATTCGAAGCCCACTTCAGGTCCACTTGCATCATCATTCGTTCCATCACCCACGCACGAGATTAGGACAAGTGGTGGTCCAAGGATTTCATTTCTGGTGATTGGGGGGAGAGGTTTTCCACCACCCGAAAAAATTATGAATTCAAAGCCTAAAACTTATTTTTATACGAATTTGAGCTCTTAAATAATATGTTCAAGCTAATAGTATTTATGTTGACAAATAAAATATTTTCTTATTTGAAGTTTATTGTACCTGGGAGAAATAGGACTCAACATAGTATGTATTTCTTGCATAGCTATACATGCGTAATGAAAAATAGGTGAATTATTCCCTAATAATGAGGAGGGGTTTCATCTTGATATTTTGGGGAGGGATATACTATACCTCCCATTCCTCCCTGGGACTCATGTAGGCTTATGAAAGGTCCCCAGAGATAAAATGTTTAACAGTGATATCACAATTAACTGATTGATTGATGCACGACTGCAAAGCTACTCATTCCTCAACACTGTAAAATGAAAAACAGCAGATTCTCGGTTTTTTCTACTTTGCACACAGGTCTCAATATCGATGATTACTGTATATCGATCAATACGACATTTGAACTGCATAAAGATACTTTTCCGGGTAATTAAGACCTTAACATTTTATAACAAATAATAATAACTGCCTACAAGTAAGAGAAAGATGAAGTTATTAGAAGAAAGTTGTCAAAGGAATTGAATATTGGAGTCGGTGACATTAAGCCAATTCAACATTATTCCGTTAGTACCTTGAAAGCCGATTTTATGTCAAACTCTAGATTATCCAATCACCAAAAATATTGAGTATTTGTTATAGATATGACATTGTGGTGGAATAATGAAAGACATGGAGAAGTTGGCATTGGCACGGCAGCTGTCTTTTTTCGGCACAGACGCAGGGCAGTCTGGGCAAGTACTGGGTACTAGTTCGTACCAGCGATAAAATTCCATATTTACAATGGTATTGTCCTTGCTGTTCCTGACATTATTTCTAACTATCATATTTCAACTTTCCTGCTTCAGCTAAAAATCAGTTCTAGCCCATTTCTACTGAAACAGTTATTTCTGATGGTTTGTTTGAACTCTTTTGTGAACTGTGAGCTTGTAATTCACTCTCTATAAAATTGGTATGTTGTCAACTTGTCAAAAAGTCCATAAATAAGCCATATCTCAGTAGGAATCCTAACATTTATGTAGGCAATCACAGTATTTATTCAAATTTCAATTATTCACTTGATATTGTTACCACTTTAATATACTAGAATACACTCAATTTCACTTTGCTTCTATTGAATTAATCCACTATCAGCATACATGTATACGAGTATGTGTGGATATTCATCTGAATACTGACATACTTTAAACCACTCATAATCATTAAATTTTCATCAATATATAATTTAGTAATTATCATAATTTGCAGTAATCAAAGCTCCAATGATGTAAATCAACTAATTCTGGTTAAACTATTTCAATAATATTTATTCGATTTTCTGTGTTTTGATGAAAGTGATATGGTGGATGTGAATAGTCCGACTTAATACATACGATAAATTGCCATAGAAAATCACCACATTGTTATTTTTAGTCCGACTTAATACATACGATAAATTTCCATAGAAAATCACCACATTGTTATTTATAGTCCGACTTAATACATACGATAAATTGCCATAGAAAATCACCACATTGTTATTTTTAGTCCGACTTAATACATACGATAAATTGCCATAGAAAATCACCACATTGTTATTTTTAGTCCGACTTAATACATACGATAAATTGCCATAGAAAATCACCACATTGTTATTTTTAGTCTATGGCATTTTGCTCATGACTTTTATTTAGCCTATATGATCAATATTATAGCATGCACTATAATAGTATCCCATAATTCATAGAAAAAATTGTAATATCTCTGGAGTTATTTCAATTTGTCTTTCAAATATTTCATAATGTATGTGAACAGACTGCTGGGAGCGAAGAGACACCAAGAAATAAATGTAATTTGCTGGTCGAGGTCTAGGATCAGGTTGAAGTTGTAGTTGACAGAGTTTAATGAGCTCTCAGGGGATTGGCTTCTGGAGTAAGGAACAGTCACTTTCTGAGGTTATTCGCTGACAGCATCTTTTGTTGCCCAATTTCAACTTAACTCAGACATCACTATGACTTTCTCTACCAAGATATAGTTTCCTTAATCGGCTTTGTGAGTTTTGTCATACTAAATTGGTTCTTCTAAATTGAAAATCAAGCTATAGTCAAGTCAGTGTCAGTAAATTAAAACGTTAATGAATCTTTTTTGGTACAGTGATCAATTATACTCCGTAAAAAATAACTTTTGACTTGGAGGAATATGCGGCGCAGAGAAATGGAGGGAGATCAGCCAATTACTGTGATGGATAGAGTCATAGGTAGAAGCGCAGTTGTCGATTATAATGAGTCGACTGAAGGCTTTCAGAGAGGAAACTCCATAAGTGAGTGCTTGAATACTCACTAGAAATTAGAGAATGCTGGCAGGTTCAGAACGGTAACATCACTGCCGTTGTATCTCTACCCCTGTATGCCTTCTCTGCTGCGCATGTCCCTCCCAAGTCAGAAGTAATTTTGTACGGAGTATAGTCAATGTAGGAGATGATCTTAAATAGGAAAGGTTATGTCTAATAAATGCTGTGGCAAGATTGAAATTTGTTTGAGTCTGATATCACATCCCATTATAATTCAGGTCCTGTATTCATTTGAATTTCGCCACGAATAGGAACAGTAGAAGCAACTTTCAACTCCTATGAGATAGAACAACTTCACCTCAATTGAGCGTCGGTGAACTCAACGTTATGAAACTATAAAACTGAAGATGGATATTTTCGTGATACTATTATCACTTTGCAGAGAATGCATTTTATTTCGAATGTTCAATAATGTGCACATTGATTTTTTATCTCCAACGTTATCTAACTTAATTCTTTTCGATATACTATTTCCTTCTTAAAACATCTTTCCCGTAGCCGGTTTTGGTCGAATAATGGAGACTGCACTTCACTTTCAATCTGAAATATAACAAATTTTGAATAGATTTTGGACTACTCAATATGTTTCTTTGTCTAGTTGAGCACGCTTTAACAATCCGACAGAGAAGAAAGTGATTTTCGGAAAGTTCAGTAGTTGTTAAATTGCCGAAAAGAAAGTGGGCTACAGTTGTGGATGTGGATATGTGTGGGGATGATAATATATATAAATGGTATTTCAGCCTAATTGGAATAGCAGGAGTAGTGAATGGTGAAGACAAGAGGAAGGGAGTGGTGACATATGGAGACAGTTTTTCCGTTGCCTAGAACGGCGCAAATAAAAATTTTAGCCTGATCGGCGAGATGAATGATCAGCTGTAAATTTGTCATGGTATGTTGGGGGTGAAGAGTGGTGACGCCAGAAATTGAAGAGCCGAGGGGATGGAGCTATAGGCTAGGCTATATATTAATGACATGTCGTAAATCCACTGTGTAATTGTCCGCGTCGTGCCGCATCAAGGAGCCCAGCCCTACCACTAACCCCCTAACCCCCTAACCCAACTCCCAACTGCAATAACAACACTTATGTTACAACTGTGCGTGTGAGTGCTACTGCTCTTCACCGCCACCAACCACCCTGCATTTTCATCACTACTATTGCACCACAACTATCACTACACTCAACACCTAAATATCTTCATCTATAGAAAAAAGTCATCATGTTACACTGTAATTAATCATTGATTCTTATTTGAATTTTTAACGTCTTTCACGGGCCTTGTTAATTCATCAAGTAAACATAACAATGTATAATATATAAGGAGTGACTTTGCCAAATTATGTAAGGGGTGGTGGTATTGGACAAGTACAAATTTAGTCAAACGTACGTGGTGTGTAAAGCCCACATCGATTTTTGAACGTACATTTGTTTGCCGTCCTTATAAATTCTACGAGATTGAATGGGATTTGACAAACACATCACACGCATCATATGTTTGCCAAGTTGTGATCAATCTAATAGAATTTGAAATGACACCACTAAATCGTACGTTCAATAGTATCGAATCGTATGTAACTCAATTAAGTCTGTATACAGCCTGTGAACAAGTTGAGTTTCATCAAATGAACCATTCGGAATAATACACTAATTACAAGTACTTGATTACCGTACTGATTTGCATTCAATAATTATTGCAGAAAATACAAGTAACAGATGTAAAAAGCAAAGTAATAGATAAGTTGGTTCTACCAGCTAGAATTGCCTTCAAGAAAGCACACGTGGCCATTAATGAGAGTAATGAGTTAAGAGGATGCACCTTTTTGGAACAATAATAGCCCAGTATGCAGGTAGCGCGGCTTCGTCTCCTTTCTTTCACCCGATAACTCCAATAATAAATAGTAATATGATTTTATAGATAAAAATATATATTTAAATAATTCTGGAGTAGTTGGAATAAGAACTTGAGTTACTCGCTCAAGGCACAACAAATAACTATGGTGTTTTTTTTATCATCTTATTCTGACGCGTACTTTGAGCGTAGAATTAACAATTCTATTTCAAGCGTTGATTCGAAGGTCATAGAAGTAATATGAGAGAAATATGGGGGTTTGTTAATGGCCTGTTGGGAACCGTTAGGAGTAAGTCGATAGAAAATATAATTATGAAGCATATGTCTCATATAAAAACACAAGATATAGCAAATGAGTTCGCTCAGAGTTTCTATTTTAATGTTCAAGATATTATTCATTCTTGCAGATTTAAGTTTTCGTTAGGTGATGTAGAAGATTTCTCTATCAATTGTAGTTTCTATTTACCTTTTGTATCAGCGCAATTTGTCAGTAGAGAACTAGCAAAAATTGATAGAAATAAATCACCTGGTTTTGATAATATAAGGTTATTGTTCTTGAAGGATGATATGGTTTCATTTTTACAATTGCTTATAAATAAAATTATCAAATCCAAAAGTATACCTGACCTTATAAGAGTTTCTGTTGTCCGACCCATCCATAAAAATGGTGAATTCTCTAATTTTAAGAATTTTAGGCCAATTGCCATATTAGCAATTTTTGAAAAAAATTTCGAAAAATATATTGCCGAGAGGATGAATTTATACCTGCATAAGCATAATATCATCAATGATTTTCAATATGGTTTTATGAAAGGGTTAGGTACAAATAAATTGTTGTCAAATTTTTCTAATTATATATATGGTAACTTGAAGGATAATGTTCATAACCTTTGTCTTTTTATTGATTTTAGAAAATTACTTCTGAAAAAAATATTTAGTTATGAAAGTTAATCGATATGATTTAAGGAATGAGAGGTATGTTGTACCATTTACTTCGAATAATTTAGCCAAAAACACCTTAATCTACATTGTACCAAGAACTTTCAATGATTTACCCGATAATAGTGCTGAGTTTGTTAATATGCGCCTGTTGAAAAGAAATTTAAAGATTTGGTTGAATAATTACACTTTAGATATAACATAATGTAACTCATTATTAATGTATTGTATTGTTGTAATTCAGTCTGTTCTATTTTTTGTATGTAAGCTCAGGTTGACTATGTATTTTACACACTCTTTAGATTTTTGAGAGCTGAGCCAACAATTATTTAATTAATATCATGATAATTTTAACTGTTAAGTAAATTCTGTAAGTAAATTTAACAGTGTAATAAACTGATAAGTGAAATCAGCTGTTAAGTAGAAATAAAGTTCACTGATATATGTATAATTATATTTGAATTTACATGTTTTGTATAATAGTACCTTGTCAAGCAGCCTCTTTGAGGTTCGCTTGAGGTAGTTTATTTATTCAATAAACGTTTTTTCTATTCTATTCTATTCTATTCTATTCTATTCTATTCTACTCTATTCTATTCTATTCTTTTCTATTCTATTCTATTCTTTTCTATTCTATTCTATTCTATTCTATTCTATTCTATTCTATTCTATCTATTCTATTCTATTCTATTCTATTCTATTCTATTCTATTCTATTCTATTCCATTCTATTCTATTCTATTCCTTCTATTCTATTCTATTCTATTCTATTCTATCTATTCTATTCTATTCTATTCTATTCTATTCTATTCTATTCTATTCTATTCTATTCTATTCTATTCTATTCTATTCTATTCTATTCTATTCTATTCTATTCTATTCTATTCTATTCTATTCTATTCTATTCTATTCTATTCTATTCTATTCTATTCTATTCTATTCTATTCTATTCTATTCTATTCTATTCTATTCTATTCTATTCTATTCTATTCTATTCTATTCTATTCTATTCTATTCCTTCTATTCTATTCTATTCCTTCTATTCTATTCTATTCTATTCTATTCTATTCTATTCTATTCTATTCTATTCTATTCTATTCTATTCTATTCTATTCTATTCTATTCTATTCTATTCTATTCTATTCTATTCTATTCTATTCTATTCTATTCTATTCTATTCTATTCTATTCTATTCTATTCTTCTATTCTATTCTATTCTATTCTATCTATTCTATTCTATTCTATTCTATTCTATTCTATTCTATTCTATTCTATTCTATTCTATTCTATTCTATTCTATTCTATTCTATCTATTCTATTCTATTCTATTCTATTCTATTCTATTCTATTCTATTCTATTCTATTCTATTCTATTCTATTCTATTCTATCTATTCTATTCTATTCTATTCTATTCTATTCTATTCTATTCTATTCTATTCTATTCTATTCTATTCTATTCTATTCTATTCTATCTATTCTATTCTATTCTATCTATTCTATTCTATTCTATTCTATTTCTATTCTATTCTATTCTATTCTATTCTATTCTATTCTATTCTATTCTTTCTATTCTATTCTATTCTATTCTATTCTATTCTATTCTATTCTATTCTATTCTATTCTATTCTATTCTATTCTATTCTATTCTATTCTATTCTATTGAGGCTTGGATGCACCCCGTTACTAAGCTCTTTTTGAGAGCAAGGCCATTTCCTTTCTTAAGGACGAAATTTTCGTCAACACAATTTTGGACCAGCCGAACTGTGTGTGTGTTGGCGAAAACTATGCCTAATTTCCGGTAGGAATCAAACTCTCAAAAATGAATGGCACACTATCAAAGAATCACTCTGGTCCAAGTATTTCCAAGTATATAGTCCAAACTGACTATGTGCCCAACCATAGAGCTATTTTGAATACCTTCAAGGGCAAATCAGACAAAGTTCGATTATTGTTATGCATATAATACGAATATGTGTAATTGTTTATCATAATACATTCCTAACCAAGAAGAGTATCAAAATAATCAGAAAGTTCACCTTAAATGTTCAAAAAATCTGTATTGTTTACAAGAGCTTAATTGGGTGGAGCTTGTGTTGTTGTTTTTAAAAATAGCATTGATGAACACGCACCCAAAACTGTACTGCTTATTCATAAATTCCCAAGTTAAGGATAATGTTGGAGAAAAATATTACTTTAAATATTGATATCCATTATTTTCTATATGTTAGTCTATTCTCTACAAATGTCTGGCCAGGACTTGAGAGACTCATTAAATACTAGCATTACATTCATTAGAAAACAAATGAATTTTTCTGCCAATTTCCTATACATATCAAATGAGTACCTAGTTCTGTGAACACTTGACCTCGTGAAGTTATCTTGAACACATGGTGCCGAGTTAGAGGGTTTCTTTTCACAAGTTATCAATGAACTTTTTACATTTCTTAAGTATCTCAATTCATACTTACGAGGGTTAAATATCGATGTTTATTAAGTTCTCCACATCATTCCTTTTTCAAATTTCAAAGAACTATTTGACTGAAATGCAATAATTTATGACAATAGCTCAAACAAGTCTCTAATTAAGAAATAACTAAATATTCATCCATTCTGTTGATAATGAAAATATTGCAACCGTACGCTATATAATTTTTTTGGATGATCAAACAGGGGTCCAGGGGCCGGAGCCCCCTATCTAGACGGATAAGCCCCTTATCTAGAAGCGAGCCTGCCGGCTAGTTACCAATTGTTCAATCTTACAAATATTCAAATCACGAATTCTCCTTTCATTAAACGTATTTCAAAGAAATCTTTTCATATAGTAATTAATATAAGATTCAAGTCAATACGTTTCACATAGAATTGAAGCCACTTATTTTCGCAAAAAACGCACATTGTTCTACTCTGTTCATTACTGGAGTGAGTTCTTTTCCTCTTTCTAGGAAATCTTGTTATGCCTTTCCCTTAAGAATAAACGTTATTTCGTGACAAAATTGAACAAATTAGAATATGAAACACTAACAATTCCGTAAATTGAAAGTAGGCAATGCATTATAACCCAATCCAATCCAACAAGTGGCACATGAACAATTTTTGTTCATGAAAAGTATGAAATAGACGCTAGATAATGAATCGGACTAAGAGAATATTCAATTAACACAATTTAAGTTTGGAACCGGGACATGGAAAAGTGCACAAAGTAACTGCTGGAAACTATTATTTGAGGTTATTTGTTAGTGTAGCGTGTATTGCAGCAATATGCTCAGAGGCCTGTGCTTCCACTTCTTCACTTACCCAATATTAACGGCCTTACCTTATTTTTATTTGATTCAGCCACAAAAGTACACTCAAAAGCTTCTGATTTACACCAGTTAGTCTGTTAGACAGATAGACAAGAGTGTCTATAGTGAGGTCCACATTATAATGGCAGTGTATGTTTAACAATACTGTTGCTGTCCTTTTCTATCATACAAAAAAACAGATAGCATTATCTCCCTTTCGCTTTGCAATGTTGTCTATTTGCCAGAATATTTTATATTTACTTTTGACAGTGACTGTACAAAACTGAATGAACCATATTCTCAGCCGCCATTTTTTTCTTCATTCTATCAAAATACTTGAGTACACAAGTCGTATAATTAATTAAAAATGTATTTTTGAAACAATGAAATAATTTTTAAACATTAGCTTATGAGAAACACAAATTGAAAAACCTGAAATGACATTTTAAAAGTTGATAACTAACCATCCTAGACTTCATCCATGCTTAAGTTAGCCTACCCGTATAGGTTAGACCTACTCGTACCGGTATAAATAATATTGAAGAATATTTCAGAATTAATCCATTGAAATTACTTATTCTTAAATAGGATTTTTATTCTTCTATCATTTTTAAAGGAAATTGGAATAGAATACCTACCAAATAACTCAATTTCTGTTGTTTTGAAATTCAGATTGTTGTATCACAGCTTTTAAAATTAGCCGCCATTTCAGGTTTGTATAAAAATAAAAATCTGATCTCAGTCATGAAAGCAAATTTTTTAAATCAAATTATGAAAAAATATATTTTCTTGATCAATTTGACATTAAATTGAAAATTTATCAAGGAAATGATAATTATTATTAGATTAAATTCAATGGGATGAATTGAGTAACAGCTGTGTACAGTCAGTGGCAAAATGGAGGGACTTGGCAACGTTATTCTCCTATCTTTCTTCACTGCCATTATAACGTGAAACTCACTATAGTGGTCACCAAGTGTCCGAGCGTATCGCGGACAACGATCTATATATATATATATATATATATATATATATATATATACTAACGTTAGTATACAGAGTGGGTGAAAAGTTCGAGAACGGCTTAATATCTCATACACAAAGGTTATTTGACGGTGGGTGAGATTGGGGATTTTGAAAATCTGGTATGCCATCTTGGATCCGCCATTTTTAATGCAACTTTATTTTTCTGAATAAGAAGGTGGTCATGCAATACATGATTTCTATACGGAATTTTAAGATAAAATGAATGGCGGAAACCGTAAATCGATATCTCAAACAGTTTCGAAGATATTCACATTATAATCTATTACCACTTATCTATTTCATTTCTTATTTGCATGGTATTGATTTATAATGTGAATATCTTCGAAACTGGCATGACCACCTTCATATTAAAAAAATAGAGTTGCATTCAAAATGGCGGATCCAAGATGACATAAGATAAGGTAAGATATTTATTGACAATTGTTACTAGGCTCTTGCCTATGGTAACATTTACAAAAATTGACATAATAAAATTAAATTAAACTTAAGAAATAAATAATTATTTTCAGTTATGCATTGGTATTAATAATCACAAATATTGAAGAAAATAATATTGTACATATTGAGCAATCAACATCAACTAAAGTATTATCACATTAGCAAGTTGTTATTTGCATCCATGTGGAGTGAAACTTATCATGAAAGTATACCATGAAAAATTGAAGTTCATAATAAAATACAATAGAGGGAAGATGAAAAAGGTGATAGATAAACTATGAAGGTGGTCCCATTACAAAACATTGTGATCAGACTTTTAATAATGTAACCGGTGGAGGTATTTTTAACCCTACACCACACCTGACATCATTTCTGTGACCGGAGATATCTTTTTCTCTATTTGATTAATCTTCCAAAACATAAAATATATAAGAATACATGTGATTCGATAGTCATTCTTGCAGACTATACCACCGCTGCGCACCAATGTAAACGGAGGGAAGGTGTTTCTTCTTCTCTATAATATTTACCAATATTATGCTAAAGTTTACTGCTATCAAATCATCTACCGGTATTTGAATCCTTGATTGGTTAGGAGCTCTTAGTGGATTCGTTCATTCAAATACACAGATTATCATCATTAACTAATTGTCACCTATTCTAGCAGCTAGCAACTACGAGTCAGGAACTTCAATGAAAAATACTAATAAAATTTAACTTCAGGTTTATTGAACTCTAAGTAAATAGAACGAATTAAGAAAAGTCAGGTAACATGTCAAATTTTCAAACAGAACAAAGTGATTCACCAATTGATTCACAAAAAAATATATTCAATTCCAATCTACACATTTTGGGAACCTGCTAACTTGCTGCATTTAAATTTGGGCCTCGGTCATTCTATGAAATTAAATTTTGAGCTTAATGAGAAAAACAATAAAAGTTCGGCACTCACCATTTTTAACAATATTCAAACTTAGACTCTTCAGAAACACTCACATACGCTTTAATAAAACTCACTATACTTGAACTCACACGCACAAACAATTTCCTGATTCTACTCCTACTAACTCTATAAAATTTGGTTCCCTATTCAACTAGATAAAAATTACTGATAACTGAAACATAACAAATTGTCCCTCTGAATGGGAAATGGGCTCAATCAGAGGACCGAGGCTCGGAACCGTTACATGTTTTCCCAGTTACGTCTCAATTCCAACTGTGGCCCTTTCACTGAAAATTATTCCCCCTCCACGAGCGTTGAGCATAACTTCCAGTGGAAAAGCCAAAGCTGCAAAAGGTCAATCGTCGTACAATTACCAAATACAGTAGCTTTTTCGACAAGAAATTGAAACTGCATTTGAAAAATGCACGGAAATTGCCTTAATTTCGACAACTAGGCAACAAGTTAGCAAATTCAAACAAGACAGAGTCAATTCTCACACTAAAAACGCAGGGTTCAACATACAGTTAGAATCAAAGTTCATTTCAGTTCAAAAACCTGAAAAACAATATAAGATACACAAAAACAACTACAATAATACCCACTCAATATTTACACTTATTCTTATCTATGAAAACTCCCAGAACCTTGATACATTCCTCATACTGAAGTGCATGGCCATCTAGCATTACTTTCGACACATGTCTAAGTGAATGAACTCCAAAGCTGAAGTCTTCTGCTTTCTTAGATTATAACCTTCTTCAGCCTTAATATTTAATGAGGATGTGAGTCCAGGGTTTGATCTCCCCTTTTCACTTTTTTTTGTTTGGTTCCTGACTCTGCCTCCTGGTTTACTGTCTGAGTGCTCTTTTCCATTTGACTGCTTGATTGGTCACAATAATTGTCTTTTTTTTGGTCTTGTGGCTGTATACTACATTGATTGTTCTTATTACTTCGAATAAAATTCTCTTGTCGAGCTGTTGATTCAATACCCTTCTGTTCTAAACAACACTTCCTTTGGTTTTGCTGTCCTTCACTCAAGATATCTTCCTCACACATAGATAACATCTTTGTTCCTTCTCTTATACTTAGCGTTTCAGCATAAACTCCTTGCAAAGTAACATCACCATTACAAACATCAACCACAGCTCCCAAATTATACAGTACATCTAGGCCTATAAATCCATCTCCATATAAATCAATGTCAGCCACCACAAATGTATGCATGATGTTCACATGTGCAGCCTCACAATCTACTCTTCGGTTTCCCTTAATTTTTATAATGTCTCCAGTCACTCCTCTTAGCATCATTGATTCACTAGTTATGGCCATAGGTAAATGATCTTCCTGGAATGGCCTCCTTGAGGATACTGACCTCAGCCCCAGAGTCTATCAACATGTTCTTTCCTTGTTTGCCAATCCTCATCTTTAAAAAGATTCCACTTTTGGCTGTTGATAAACTGGGAACTGTGTACTCCCTTAATCTTGGTGGCCGGGAAGCTGGGAAACCCCCGGCCACAATTCATTTGGGGTCCATCTACGTCTGTCGCCATTGATGGATTGTGCATGAATCATCTCATTCCCATCCTGAATTGGACTCTGAACTCTGTATTTAGAAGCATAAGCAGATTGCTGTGGTTCTGCACACACAAAACAGAATTTCTGCTGACTTGAGTATCTGGAATGGTGAAAGCCTGTTTTCTACCAATATTGGTCTCCTATTAAATTTATTTTGTCCTTTCATGTGTTGGGTAGCACAGTCCCTCTTGTTATGGATGGTCAGTGAGTGAATACGTGTGCAGTTCAGCTCCGTTAAAAAGCGTTATTTTGTAGGGTTATCTTGTTAGAATTTATTCGAAATTTATATTAGTGCATTCAGTTTTTCACATAGTTTAATAAGGTATTTTCAAAATTTTGATTTTCATTGTAATTACGCAGTAATTACAATAAATAGTAATACATAACCATTACATTAGTTCGACTACAATCCGATTTACCAATTCCAACATGGTGAGGAGCAACGGTAAGAAACAGGAAACTCCCACACAAAAGGCAGGTAGGCGTGTAACGGTACCAGTGTCAACGACCCCTCCCTGTCAAGACACAACGCAACTGGCCGACGAAATTCTACAGAGGATAAACAAGGAAGTAAACCAAGCTGTAGCAGAGGCTTTCTCCTTCTTCCAATTGGAATTGGATCGACTACAGGGTGAGAACAATGAACTTCGGCAGAGGATGGCAGCAATTGAGAAGGAGACGGAATTAAAAATCGACGATCTTGAACAATATGTTCGCCGTACCTGCCTGCGATTCTTTGGAATTCCGGAAACAAAGGGGGAGTCCACCGACCAGATTGTTCAGCAAGTCTGCAAGGAGAAGCTGAACGTGGAGTTGAAGATCGACGACATTCATAGTTCGCATCGAGTGGGACCAATCCAGCAGCCAGGTCAGGATACGGGCAGAGCAGCCGGCAAGGAGCGTCATCGTCCCATCATTGTGAGGTTCGACGGCTACCGGACGAGGCAGAGGGTGTTTGCAGCCAAGCGGATGCTCAAGAACACTGGCATCATCGTGAGGGAGGACTTGACGAAACACCGACTGGCACTCTTGAACGCAGCCGCAAACAAGTACGGGATAAGAAACACGTGGACAGTCGATGGCCGCATCAAGTACGCCGTCTGAGAGGGACCTGGACGACGCATCTACACCGCCGAGCATCTTGCCAACCTCCAGTAAACACTTCACGGTGTTGGCATGTCATATCTTCCTACTAAAGGTGAGCTCTCATTATTTCAATTATTGTGCCTCTTCATGTAATCATCGCTCTTCTCTCTTTTCATTTTTTCAGTCTTTTATTTTTTGTTGGACAATTGCCCTATAGATACCATTTTTACCAAATTAATTTTTGCTTTTTTGAACATATATAATACTGTTTTCATGGGAAAAATATAACTGGATTCTATATTTACGAATCTTGAAATTAATTTTTGCTTTTTTGAACATATATAATACTGTTTTCATGGAAAAAAATATAACTGGAATAAAGCTATATCAATTCAGTTCTAGCAATTATTCATCTAGTATACTGAAACGTTTTTACTGATTGAATCATCCAATACTCAATCAGGAAACTAGTATTCCATTAGACATAACCGAATGATGTTTCCAGCTAATCCAATGTGTCACTTTTTATCTAATGATAGCATAGTACAAAATAGAACCTTTTCCACTGCTGATAAAATTATGAAAATTGCTCCGAAACCTAAGTTCACTTTAATAATACATTTATAACTTATTTCGAATTGCTGAGTTTATACCGCTTCTTCCTGTTTTCAGACCTGGTTCCTGTGACTTCTCGCACGCGCTCTCTCTTGCCGCCGCCCTGGCTCTCTCTCGCTCCCCCACCTGCTCGCTCCCATCAGCATCTACCACTGCAAACTGCCCACCACATTGGATTATCTGCTGGACTCTGATAAGTTTTATAATAGTGCACTGTAGATTAATTTGGACTTGGATTTCTATTTTTCCAACGGACGCCGAACTATCTGATGCATTCATGACTATTCTTGTATTTGAGATTTTCTTAGTTTTAAGCCTTCCTAGTTTTAGGGCTACCTTACCCTTTAATTCGTCTGTCATGCTCTGCTACTTAGTTGAATCTATGTCTTTCTGTGTCTCGAATGATGCCTTTCAGTGCCAACCCAGCTCGCTCACCCTCTCCTCATTTCAATTTGAATAATAATAATGGTAACAATATTCAGGACACAGGCATAATATTATCTAACAAACTCCACCCTCTTAAGAAACTTTTCAAAGCCGCTCATCTCAATGTTCAATCCCTCAGCTGCCACATCGATGAACTGAGAGCAATTTTCCGATCTCAAGACTTCAATGTAATAGGCATTTCAGAATCATTTCTCAAGCCCAGTATTCATTCTAGCCAAGTTGCATTGCCCGGATATAATCTTTTCCGAAATGATAGGCTTAATAAGGCAGTTGCAGTCTTTGTGAAAGATTATATAAAAACAAAAATATTAATCTCATCAGAGCAGGAGTATTCTGCCAGACCTGAATTCATGTTCTTGAATTATCTTTATCTAGCTCTAATAAACTACTTGTTGGTATCTGCTATCGCCCACCAAAAATTGGCCACTTCAGTGACTTCGAAAATGCCTTACTTTCTTTCATGCCTCATTATAATCGAATACTAGTTATGGGAGATATGAACACTGACCTAAATATGACACATCATAACTTTGACTACTTTCAACTGACCACAATATTCCAATGCCTTAATATGACTATCTTACCACTTGATCCAACTCATCATACTAATGACTCTGACACATTCATTGACTTACTAATAGTTAGTGATCCAAATGAGGTTGTTGAAACTGGTCAAATCTCTGTGCCAGCCATTTCAGGACATGACTTGATTTACTGTGTACTCTCTCATGAGACACCTAAACCCGCTCAGAAATTTATTACTTACAGAGACTTCAAACACATTGACGAAGACGCTTTTTTGTCTGACGTAGCTCAAACCCCCTGGCATCAGATTGAAGCCTTACCCACTGTTAATGCAATGGTTGAAACTTTTGAAAATTGGACACTCAATCTGTATGATAAACATGCACCCTATGTGACTGTAGGATAAACAGAAAACGACGTGTACCATGGATGACTCCTGAAATACTCAAAATGATGGGACAAAGAGACAAAGCTCACAGAAAATTTAAAAAGACATTTGACTTAGTTTAATTGAGTATCGCAGTTTGAGAAATAAAGTAAAACAACAGCTACAGAATTCGAAGACTAGGTACTTGAACTCATTCATGACAGACAATAGACAAGACTCTAGATCACTATGGCGCGGAATAAAAGAATTTGGCCTTGGTAAACAGAAATCCCAAACTGAAATTGACTTACCTTTGGACGATATTAACAAACATTTCGTTTCTCATTCGACACAACGTGACGAGACAGTCATCAATAATCATATTGATAATCTCAAACATCAGGTAACCAATCTAAATGTACCACTTGGAAACAAATTCAACTTCCATCTAATATCTGAACTGAACGTTTTTAAAGCAATACAACCTAGTCACAGCAATGCAATGGGGGTGGATAACATACCAAATCAATTTATTAAAAAAATGTTGTATGCAGTGTTGCCAACCATAACATTTATTTTTAACAAGTCCCTTGAAAACAACGAATTTCCTGAAAATTGGAAGCTTGCTCTAGTACATCAACTAAACAAAGTCACCTCTTCCAATAAAGTTGAAGATTTCATACCAATTAGTATTTTACCCACTCTGTCCGAAATACTTGAAATCAAATCAAATCAAATCAAATCAAATTGGCTTTTATTTTGCATATAACAAAAATACAAGAAAAAACTTATAACTCAATAACATAAAATGATTTTACAAACAGTGTATACTTTAGGCAGAACAAATTCTAAAAATATTATGCATCACAACCACTTAGGCCAGAGCCTGTGTGTGGTACATGGAGTCCGTTAAAATAGCCAATACTTTTTAAAAATAGGCCTAATAGCCTATATTGTTACTTAAAATAAGCATTTTATACTTATAGAGAGAATATACTTTATACTAGAGAATATACTAGAGAATATACTAGAGAATATACTTTAGAGAATATACTATAAGAGAGAATACTATACTTTAAGAGAGAAGAATATTACAAAAGTATTAGAAACTAGAACAATATAAAACTACAGTACAACACATATCAGTGGAACAAAGAAACCATATATTGTTCCACTACAATAAACAACACAGCATATACTAGGGTATGCGTAAAATCTATTTATATAAATTATAAAAACTGATCACGACTGACTGATTGACTCTCGCATTCATCAGCAAAAACCATAAAATTACCGTAATACTGTATTACTATAAACATCGTTTGCAATACAGCTTCCTTACAGATCGCAGATGCTCGCTATTCATTTTTATTTATTTTTTCATTGTTATTAACAAATTTAATATTTTGTTTTATTTTTTTATTATTATTATTTTTATTATTATCATTACTATATGAGTAATTTTTCTTTTTTATGAAACGGAGCTGTGGGGCATCAGTTAATTAGTTATTGATAAATAGAATGAATTAGTTCTTCAATACCCTCCCTGCCAATCTCCTTCAACCAACCAGTAATAAGTTTTTTATAAATAAAAAGGGAATAATCCTCTACCCTTCTTAAGAAAGCTGGAATGTTTCGGAAAATGATGTGCGAAATGTAATGAGTGTTTGTAGTGGAGTGAGCCCCCACAAGTCTAGGTACTTCTATGCCCTTAGTATACTTATATGAAAGAATTGTTCATTCACAAGTTGTAGAGTTTCTCGAAGCAAATAGGAAACTACATAATTTTCAATCTGGATTCAGAAAATCTTTTTCTACTGAAACCGCTCTCTTGCGTGTCACCGATGATATTAGGTTAGCTATGGATCAAAGAAAGTGTACTCTCCTCTGTCTGTTTGACTTCTCAAAAGCATTCGACACTGTAGATCATGAAATTCTGTTGAACAAACTAGCTATTCTTGGGTTTAGTTATCAAACCCTTGCATGGTTCAAATCCTATCTCTCAGGTAGAAAACAATGTGTCTCTGTTAAAAATAATAGGTCTAATTGGTTAAATGTTAACCATGGCGTCCCTCAAGGATCTATCTTAGGCCCCTTACTCTTTACTCTTTATGCAAATGACCTACCCTCTGTCATCAAATTTTCTAGTTTCCATACTTATGCTGATGACCTTCAAATTTATGCAAGCTGCCAAATCACTAAAATTAATGAAACAGTAAATAAAATGAATCACAATATAATTTCAATAGTAGAATGGACAAAGAAAAACGGACTAAAACTCAACCCTATAAAAACTCAGCCCATAATAATTGGATATTCAAGCCTAGTAAACAACATCGATTTAAACTCACTTAACAAAATTAATGTTGATGGTGTCGAAGTAGCTTACTGTGATTCAGTTAAAAACCTTGGAATTATGAACAAAAATCTTGACTGGTCTGATCAAATTAATAAGACTTGTAAATTTATATTCTCTGCCATGCATTCATTGAAGAAGATGCAAGATATTCTTCCTAGAAAAATTAGATTGTTACTAGTCAAATCGCTCATATTCCCACATCTTATGTATTGTAATTCTGTGCTCAATGATATGCAAGTAACCTTAAACGATAAACTTCAGCGATGTCAAAACTATTGCCTCAGGTTTGTTTACTCTCTCCAACGCCATGAACGAAATCACTCAAGCCCATATTGATAGTTCAACTTTAAAGTTACCTGATCAGAGAATGCTTCGTATAATCAAGCTTGTTAGGGACATTTTAAAATATGGTGAACCAATCTATTTTAAAAACGATTTTAAATTTGTATCTGAAGGTAGGAGAATTGATGCTTCCCACACTAGAACAGATGAAAATACTCTAAGAATTCCAAATCATCGAACAACTATTTATACAAAATCCTTCCTTGTTAGCGGTTGTCGTGCATGGAATGCACTCCCAAATCAAATTAGGTCCATAGAGAGTCGAGCGGGCTTCACCCGTATATTGAGACATTATCTTTTAGAAAAAATGGCTGAAACTGTCCAACCTTAAAGCAGCATGACATTCAATTAAACCTTCCTTAATCCCTATCCTTATCCTTTATAATAATTATTTTCCTCCACTCCCAAGTAAAAATGATGGGTTTTCTCTTTTTATTTCATTCATGTAAACTTAGCATAAAAAATGTGCATAAGTTTAGCATAAGCTTAGTGCATAAATTTAGTATAAGATTGTTTCTTATTCAAACTCTTCCTCGAGTGGATCTTAGCAACCTCATCCGATATCCCTTACCCTCTCTTTTGTATTATAATTTCACCTTCATAATTCCCTAATTAGAATTATTATTATTTCTTCATGAACTTTCATAATCATAGTATCTTGTTATTTACATTAACTAATCTCTTTTGTAGAATAATTTCCCTTTGTTATTAACATTATTTTTGGATTTAAATCAACAAATCTCTTTTCTAATAATAACTTTCACTCCCTCTTTATTCCAATTATTATATCATATCGGTTTTCTAATTATTGGGAATAAACTTTTTCTTTATTTTTATCCTTATTATTATTTACTTTTCTCTGTTAATTGATTTAACTCTGAATGATTTATCGTTTCTATGATTTGGTTTTTACTTATTGATATTTCTGGTCTTAATTTTTTTTTTGCTTAGAAATAATATTTCGTTTGAATTTTTAACTTTTTTTTACGGTTAAGTGCTGAAGGGGAGGGTATCCTTGATACCCTCTCTGAGAATGGACTTCTTAAGGTCCAAACTTCACCGTTTCATGTGAAAACATTACAGTAGTACCTTAACTTTTGCATTTTTCATCACTTTTCTTGCTCAATATTATTGTAGAACTCATTAGTTTAATATGATTCACCATGTCATTTTACCGCTACTGGTATTTATTTTTAACGCTAGAACGTAAGTTGAATTATGTTTTGTTAAACACATGAATAAAGGAATCTGAATCTGAATCTGAATCCCTGGCGAAGTGTCCTCAACCTCCACAAGCATAGTAAGTATTGACTTGCTGGTTAGAATGATTAGAGCTGAATTTTCGTGTCTGTACAGAACGAACACAGTGTCTCCCAGAGGGTTCTAGTAATCCATTATCACACACTGTTGAAAACACAATCCTGCTGTTGATTGGAGGTTACTAAAGCTATTCTCTCAGCTGTCTCAATATTGCTGATTCTAAGTCCTTAGCTGGATGAATTCGTAGATCTAGTTCTACAGCACCTTGTAGACCCTGTATAAATGCTGCTAGAACAGTTCGTTCTATTTGTGCTTTTGCCCAAGCGGCTTCTTGTAGGTCTGCTGACATGGGAATAGCCTTCAATGCCGTTTTTAATCACCTATCAGCATTTTCTCTAAAACTTTCGTCTTTTTTGTTTAATGCTACTAAGAGTGGGTAACCTCTTTTTGGGGTCGCCGGTTTCCTCAAACCCTTGTATTAAAATACTTTCATAGTCCTGAAATGTACCTTCCTCTAATAGCTCCGGGTGTGCCTCTAGGCAAGTTAGAGCAGCTCTGGTTGTTTTAAACCTACAAATAAGTTTCATATCTCCATCTTTCCAATTTCCAGCTTTTCCTACTAGTTTTATGTTTTGTCTGAATTGTCTAACATTTTGCTCACCTGCTTCTACCGAAAATGATTTTATTAGGCTTTGTAGCGATAAATCTCTCTTCATTGTCAGAGTTTCTCTTCTCTCTTCATGCATACCCTCATGGGGTATTCCCCATTCTTTCTATGTCGGGGTCATGAAATGGTGTTACCTGCCAATCAACCTATTATACTTCAAGACCTAAACCGTTGTTTAGTAGGAGAGCATTTGAATACATTGAAAATGAGACTGGATGATGCTTATCAACAAGCTATCAAGAGTTCCTCGGAAGTAGCAGATGAACGGCTTATAACCGCTAATAAAGGCAGAAAACCAAGAAAATTCAAAGCTGGAGATGCAGTTTATCTGTACAAGTCCACAGTAAAGCCTGGAGAATCGAGTAACCTCCATCTCCCCTGGGTAGGACCATTTGAAGTGAGTGAGAAAATGTCCCCAGTGAACTATATGGTGATCTTGCCCAATGGTAGCCAGATCAACATTGAAGTGAAACGCTTGAAACCTTGCCTCAAACCCAAAGGATGAGGAGAGACTAAGTTCCAGTCACGTCGTTGAAGAGGTTGTGGATGAACAGGTGGAAGAAGACAACCTGGAGCAGGAAGTGCCAGAGTCGGAGGAGGATGACCCATCTTATGTGTCCGGGGGTGGGAATCAAAACCATCACAAGAACCTCGTCATATAATTTGAGAGGAAGGAACAATAGCTCTTTTTTAAACGGTGGGGGAGTGTGAAGGGAATCCCCTTCATGGCTACCATGTCATTATCGTTCGTCGCCTTGGCAACCCTTCACAGAAAAAGTTTTTTATCTTGTTTATGATTAGTCATTAATGTTCAAGTTTTATTTTAAAAACGTTCAATTTGAACAGTAGAATTTTTCATTTAATTTTAGTTTTGTCAGTTCATTACATACCCATTGATTTGAATACTCTAAGTTAGTCATTCCCAGAAAATTTAGAAAAACGCATCGATAATACTAGTTGTGATCCAAGTGAAATCTGTTAAATATCGGGGAAAATGCCATTTTGAGCGTTTAGGAAAATTTTCGAATCCGTTCTGAACACTCATCCTGAGGTCCAAACAAATTTGTTCAATTTTGCAGAATTCAAGATCTGATAATAAATGAGCCACTGCCACTTTGCTCTTCATATATTTTATTACATGATTATTACTAAACGAGAATCCAAATTGAATGCTGTAAATAATCCCGAAGACTTCAACTGCAAATATTGACAACTGGGTTAACAGCTCAATGGAAATTCGTTGAGACCTAATATCCATATATGATTTGCCAGCCCGGGAATCGAACCGATACTTTAAATACGTCATTTCATCAAATTTTAAATGGAAATGTGGCAGAGAAAATTATCGTCTGTAATGTGCAATATTCATGTCTTTTAGCCTTCTTTCCAATCATCGAACCACAAAAAAAGTGTTATGTTATGTGATGGGAGCGAATTTTGTTATAATCAATAATTATAATGATAATTGATTCCAATATCCAATTAAAAAAAACTTCGGTCAATATCTGCTGCTGCAAAAATAGCCTACTTGCATTACATTGCTGCAGATAGTATTATGTTACTGTAACTATTGACGAAAGCTCTACTTATATAGGTCTTATTAGATATTTGAATTCATCATTATTATATTATAGCAGTTGGTTAACTGCAATATCTAATCATTCTTCTATCTCAAATAAAAAATTAGTCTGTAAAGTTTGAAGAAGTTCAGGATACGAGTATGCTGCTTTCGATGAAGATCGCAAATATAATAATTGGTATGTGTAATGTGTGCTATTCTATGAAAACAGCTTTGATTTATTATAAATATAGCCTACTACTTAACTATTTATTCGGGGTGTTTCCGAACTCCCTACCAATTTTCAAGGGCACTGTTCCTTTGTACGAAACATATCTTAATATCATCTTCAAACTCTTCGGAAATCCTTAGTTGCTGCGGAGGCTCTTCTACATTCTCCATATAGATGCATATTTCTAGTACTGAACACAGAATACCATTCAAATAATACACACAGTACCACGCTAATAAAGCTATATTACTCCCAACTCAGCCCTTTAACCGCCGTCGAGCTGACACTTTTATTTTATTTATTGTTTTTTTCCTATTTGTAGTTTTAAAATTTATTATTCAAATAAACTCTCTTATTATTCTTTCAAATTTATTCATTATTCATAGTTTGTAATTCATTTTATTATTGCTAGTGTTTGCCCTCTGTCTGATAATTTGCGACTCCTCCCTGCACACGGACAAATCATCCAGGTGAGGAGAATTTATTCATGTAATTTATAACACTTTTATATTCTGTGAATATGTAATATTTTATGAACAAACCAATTTGAATTTTAGTTACTCACATAGCCGACATTTTGTTTTTCGCATTTGATTTTTGGGGGTGCTGGATCCAAATCCGAAAACAGAATCATTCTATCTTTATTTATAAGAGAGTTAGAATTTGAGACAAAAAGATTTGAGTAATCAATGATTGCGAAATATGAGAACGCAACAATACTTGCGCTGCAGCACCTTGGGCCGGCGCAAGGAACTGTAGAGTTGAAATGTTGAACACCGTTTCCATTTCTACAAGCTCCCGTAATTCGAACTCTAGTCATGTTGCAGCGCTGAATCTGTGGTTATGAAAACGAGGCATGCACTCTGCTATCTTTCAAAGCAGATGATAAACGTGTGACACTGTGAATACTTGAGACGTGAGAAGTGAGAAGTGAGAGGTGAGAGGTGAGAGGTGAGAGTGTGTTGGGTGTGAGAGGCAAGTCGCAAGTCGTCAGGTGACTTTTTTGTGTGAATAGAGAATGCAATCGATCAGGGGCATTGTTTGCCGAGGTGCGAAAAAGTCATAAATCCACGAGTGCCACTGTAGTTAATTGCGCCGCGTCTCATTATTTTCAATTGTAGTAAACTTGGTCGGCTGCCCGCTAACGTGTAAACTGCTTTAATTGGCTGCGCTAGAGCCACTCTGTCGGCACAAATACCTTCACCTCCATCTCTAACACCACCTCCACCACCACTCAATCAACACTTCACTAATTTATTCTGCATCTTGCTCATGAATTTCATGCGATTTCAAGTGAAATGAAAATACGCTTGATGTCTATACCGTTATACTCTTTGTTCCTCAATCCCACTAATATAACCATAATTTTTGCCTGTGTCACACTTTGCTACTGAATAGCAGCTACATAGTCGCAACTTGACACACTGATTTGTAAGTGGTGTCTATTAAAATTGTATCATGCTATTAATCCCCTTCTGCCGTGTAGCTCAAGACTCCGTGGTTCGCCGAAAATGCGGAACATATAAATATTTATGTAATAAGGATATAGATTTCAATGAAATTTGACAGGTATTCAAGTATACCTTTTTGAATTGCGCGTCGACGTATATGTAAGGTTTTTTGAAATTTTATTATTTCATGAAAGGTTATTTTGCATTTTAAAGTTGATATAGAAGGAAAAGGAGCATCCTTTATACGCAAATATTACCGAAATGACCAGACTTTAGAATTATTCATAATGGATTACTGTCAAGTGGATTATTAATTCCATTCAATGAGACATGCATTTATAATTCAAAGTATGTCTCCCGACCTTTCTCTGCTTTCAAATCGTTCAACTTTTGATGACAGTAGTTGCGTTTTCAACATATGATTAGAATTGTCGATATACCAACCCACCAACCCAAATAGCCATTAGTCGTTTCCGGGGGCGCGACAGTCGAGACCGACGACATTCGAGGCCTACGACCGTAGAGGACTGTTTTACAGTCCTCTACGGTCGTAGGCCTCGACTGTCGGGAGTGTACGAAAATTAGAGTGGCCTCGACTGTCGCCTAACGCAGGCAACATTTGAGACCACTTTATCAGGAGTCCTCTCCCGTCGTAGGTCTCGACTGTCGGGGCTGTACAAAAATTAGAGTGGCCTCAACTGTCGTAACGCAGGCAACATTTGAGGCCACTTTTTCAGGTGTCCTCTACCGTCGCTGGCCTCGAATGTCGCTGGTCTCGACTGTCGGGCCTGTACAAAAATTAGAGACTCGCTTGCAGCAGGCGACAGTTGAGGACACATCCTACTGCGATTCCAGACAAAATACATTTTATAATGATTATAACTTCAGATTTGTTGAAAACTAAATAATGAAAACTAATAACTTCCTTCATAAAAAAGCATATGAACTTTGAAGGTAAATAGTGATTATCCTTGAAGGATTTTCAGAACGATCATCTTTGTGAAGAATTACAGCTTAATCAGTCAAGTATTTCAAGCATGATGAGCTCACATACAAACAGACAGAAAGACAGATACCATCTTGTCTTATAGATGGATAGAAGATGGATAAATATTTAGATTTGTCAATGAAGGAGGCATAATGCAGTAGTAATGGATTCCCATTACTTGAAAATATGTTTAGGGACCATCATCCAAGTACTGGAATGTATATGACTTGACCACCTTTGTTGACGAAACTCAATTGAAATATGGAAAGATGCTGGTATCTTTATTTTACATGCTGAACTTTCAAAGTTACACGAATTTAAAGTTATAAAGAATTTAAAAGTTACAAAATTAATAAGCTTCAGAGAATAGAAAAAGGTTATATACAGTAGTATGATGCTTAGAGTTATGAACAAATTTACCTTTTTATATAATCTAGGAAGTTGATTTGAAAAATCAACAACTTTACATAAACATTCTTCCTTAAAAATATTTTTTACTGTGTTTTTGAGGAGGCGCGACAGTCGAGACCGACGACATTCGAGGCCTACGACCATAGAGGACTGTTTTACAAAACAGTCCTCTACGGTCGTAGGCCTCGACTGTCGGGAGTGTACGAAAATTAGAGTGGCCTCGACTGTCGCCTAACGCAGGCAACATTTGAGACCACTTTATCAGGAGTCCTCTCCCGTCGTAGGTCTCGACTGTCGGGGCTGTACAAAAATTAGAGTGGCCTCAACTGTCGTAACGCAGGCAACATTTGAGGCCACTTTTTCAGGTGTCCTCTACCGTCGCTGGCCTCGAATGTCGCTGGTCTCGACTGTCGGGCCTGTACAAAAATTAGAGACTCGCTTGCAGCAGGCGACAGTTGAGGACACATCCTACTGCGATTCCAGACAAAATACATTTTATAATGATTATAACTTCAGATTTGTTGAAAACTAAATAATGAAAACTAATAACTTCCTTCATAAAAAAGCATATGAACTTTGAAGGTAAATAGTGATTATCCTTGAAGGATTTTCAGAACGATCATCTTTGTGAAGAATTACAGCTTAATCAGTCAAGTATTTCAAGCATGATGAGCTCACATACAAACAGACAGAAAGACAGATACCATCTTGTCTTATAGATGGATAGAAGATGGATAAATATTTAGATTTGTCAATGAAGGAGGCATAATGCAGTAGTAATGGATTCCCATTACTTGAAAATATGTTTAGGGACCATCATCCAAGTACTGGAATGTATATGACTTGACCACCTTTGTTGACGAAACTCAATTGAAATATGGAAAGATGCTGGTATCTTTATTTTACATGCTGAACTTTCAAAGTTACACGAATTTAAAGTTATAAAGAATTTAAAAGTTACAAAATTAATAAGCTTCAGAGAATAGAAAAAGGTTATATACAGTAGTATGATGCTTAGAGTTATGAACAAATTTACCTTTTTATATAATCTAGGAAGTTGATTTGAAAAATCAACAACTTTACATAAACATTCTTCCTTAAAAATATTTTTTACTGTGTTTTTGAGGAGGCGCGACAGTCGAGACCGACGACATTCGAGGCCTACGACCATAGAGGACTGTTTTACAAAACAGTCCTCTACGATCGTTGGCCTCGACTGTCGGGAGTGTACGAAAATTAGAGTGGCCTCAACTGTCGCCTAACGCAGGCGACATTTGAGGCCACTTTTTCAGGAGTCCTCTACCGTCGCTGGCCTCGAATATCGCCGGTCTCTACGGTCGCTGGTCTCGACTGTCGCAGGACTCTTATGTCGTTTGCCTCGTTTGACATCGACCCGTCGTTTCCACACCGATACCTCGCCGAAATGATACGACAGGACGAAATTTACTCTGATGGACAGTATGGACAGAGGAGGCTGCAATATGGACAGAGAAGGCTGCAGTATGGACAGAGGAGGCTGCAGTATGGACAGAGGAGGCTGCAGTATGGACAGAGGAGGCTGCAGTATGGACAGAGGAGGCTGCAGTATGGACAGAGGAGGCTGCAGTATGGACAGAGGAGGCTGCAATATGGACAGAGAAGGCTGCAGTATGGACAGAGGAGGCTGCAGTATGGACAGAGGAGGCTGCAGTATGGACAGAGGAGGCTGCAGTATGGACAGAGGAGGCTGCAATATGGACAGAGAAGGCTGCAGTATGGACAGAGGAGGCTGCAGTATGGACAGAGGAGGCTGCAGTATGGACAGAGGAGGCTGCAGTATGGACAGAGGAGGCTGCAGTATGGACAGAGGAGGCTGCAGTATGGACAGAGGAGGCTGCAGTATGGACAGAGGAGGATGCAGTATGGACAGAGGAGGCTGCAGTATGACAGAGGAGGCTGCAGTAGGACAGAGGAGGCTGCAGTATGGACAGAGGAGGCTGCAGTATGGACAGAGGAGGCTGCAGTATGGACAGAGAAGGCTGCAGTATGGACAGAGGAGGCTGCAGTATGGACAGAGGAGGCTGCAGTATGGACAGAGGAGGCTGCAGTATGGACAGAGGAGGCTGCAGTATGGACAGAGGAGGCTGCAGTATGGACAGAGGAGGCTGCAGTATGGACAGAGGAGCTGCAGTATGGACAGAGGAGGCTGCAGTATGGACAAAGGAGGCTGCAGTATGGAAAGAGGAGGTGCAGTATGGACAGAGGAGCTGCAGTATGGACAGAGGAGGCTGCAGTATGGACAGAGGAGGCTGCAGTATGGACAGAGAGGCTGCAGTATGGACAGAGGAGCTGCAGTATGGACAGAGGAGGCTGTAGTATGGACAGAGGAGGCTGCAGTATGGACAGAGGAGGCTGCAGTATGGACAGAGGAGGCTGCAGTATGGACAGAGAAGGCTGCAGTATGGACAGAGGAGGCTGCAGTATGGACAGAGGAGGCTGCAGTATGGACAGAGGAGGCTGCAGTATGGACAGAGGAGGCTGCAGTGAGGCTGCAGTATGGACAGAGGAGGCTGCAGTATGGACAGGAGGCTGCAGTATGGACAGAGGAGGCTGCAGTATGGACAAAGGAGGCTGCAGTATGGAAAGAGGAGGTGCAGTATGGACAGAGGAGGCTGCAGTATGGACAGAGGAGGCTGCAGTATGGACAGAGGAGGCTGCAGTATTGACAGAGGAGGCTGCAGTATGGACAGAGGAGGCTGCAGTATGGACAGAGAAGGCTGTGGTTTAAAACTGCGCGAGGTCTACTGTCACAGAAATATTAGTGTTGTTCATGTTTATGTTTAAAATTTCGCTTAAAATGTTTAAAAATGTCAAACCGATTATTGTTAATTATAACTGTCTTGGCCGGGTGAGAGTATAAGAACAGCACAGTATGAGAAACTACACAATGTGTAGAACGAATCATGATATCTAGTTATTTTTGTTTATGCTCTACAGGTCTATGAGAAGTCCTATATATTAAGTTATATTAAAATAATAAATACTTTTTTTATTTTTGTTTATGCTCTATGTGTCTATGAGAAGCCCTAAAGAATAAGTTATTAAAAATAATAATTACTTGAAAAGGTTTCAAGTTCTTTTAGCCTTCACAGTTTGAAAAAGTTTTTTCCTTTTTTCCAGTTCCTTTTTTGACGATATTGGACATTCATTTTGTGCCTAAAATAAAAAATTACTCAAGTGATGTACCTATTATTACAGTAGCTCAATTTGATTATTCATTAATTCTAATTCGATATAATATTAATTTATAGTTGAAGATGAGTTTATTATTAATATTGAACTTATTATTTTCCCTAAGGATTACAAATCATTTTTTCTCAGTTCACACTGTATTGAATTGACCATCTCTTTTTTCTTATAATGTAGTTCATTTGCTCATTTCAAAGCTGGATAAATTATTTTCAGTCAAGTTTATGAAACAAGAGTCAACAAGAAACATATTTCAAGCCATGATAAAATATCAATAAACTCTATTATGAGAGATAATGCAGCTTATTTGAGCTGTGTACTTATTTAAGTTTTTAATCGAGTATTTTATTAGCAGAATGGAGTATTATTACTTTAGTTTAAATGCTGATGAACTTAATATTTGTAAATTATTTATTACCCTCATCAATAATTTCATGATCTATAATAAATTTATAATTTGAATGTGTGTTATCAATCATAAAGGTTTAGATCCTTGGCTCCTTAATAATATTAGTACTTGTTATTTATTATAACTAGTTAGTTATTATGACTTGATAAAGTATTCATATACATCTATATCTATTCTTTTTTCCAACTTGATAACTTACTTTACACTACTACTTGTATACTTCACTATTACTTGTATACTTTATATAGTATGTACTCATAAATGATTGTAGACTGTTTTCTTGCACCGGGAGTAAGATGGGCGAGGAGCACATTAGTAACATTTTTTGAAAACAATTGAAATTTATTCAGTAAGCTCTCCACGCATCAAAGAAGGTTTCTTGATAGTCAAATTTTTAAAACTCATCCTCAAATTTGATGAGAAGCAGTGATCAAAGTTGCACCGACGAGAAATCGAGTGGAGAGAAGCTTAATGTGGTTGTATTGTAAAGTGTATTAACTGTGCGTATTGTAAAGTGTGACACTTCATAGCGCTGGCAGCAAACATGATACAAGCCATCGTGATACTGTATCATTCGACAAGCAACGGAATGTTCAAATGTTTAAATGTTAAATGTTTAAATGTTTAATGTTTAAATGTTTAAATGTTTAAATGTTAAATGTTTAAATGTTTAAATGTTTAAATGTTTAAATGTTTAAATGTTTAAATGTTTAAATGTTTAAATGTTTAAATGTTTAAATGTTTAAATGTTTAAATGTTTAAATGTTTAAATAATAAATACTTTTTTTATTTTTGTTTATGCTCTATGTGTCTATGAGAAGCCCTAAAGAATAAGTTATTAAAAATAATAATTACTTGAAAAGGTTTCAAGTTCTTTTAGCCTTCACAGTTTGAAAAAGTTTTTTCCTTTTTTCCAGTTCCTTTTTTGACGATATTGGACATTCATTTTGTGCCTAAAATAAAAAATTACTCAAGTGATGTACCTATTATTACAGTAGCTCAATTTGATTATTCATTAATTCTAATTCGATATAATATTAATTTATAGTTGAAGATGAGTTTATTATTAATATTGAACTTATTATTTTCCCTAAGGATTACAAATCATTTTTTCTCAGTTCACACTGTATTGAATTGACCATCTCTTTTTTCTTATAATGTAGTTCATTTGCTCATTTCAAAGCTGGATAAATTATTTTCAGTCAAGTTTATGAAACAAGAGTCAACAAGAAACATATTTCAAGCCATGATAAAATATCAATAAACTCTATTATGAGAGATAATGCAGCTTATTTGAGCTGTGTACTTATTTAAGTTTTTAATCGAGTATTTTATTAGCAGAATGGAGTATTATTACTTTAGTTTAAATGCTGATGAACTTAATATTTGTAAATTATTTATTACCCTCATCAATAATTTCATGATCTATAATAAATTTATAATTTGAATGTGTGTATCAATCATAAAGGTTTAGATCCTTGGCTCCTTAATAATATTAGTACTTGTTATTTATTATAACTAGTTAGTTATTATGACTTGATAAAGTATTCATATACATCTATATCTATTCTTTTTTCCAACTTGATAACTTACTTTACACTACTACTTGTATACTTCACTATTACTTGTATACTTTATATAGTATGTACTCATAAATGATTGTAGACTGTTTTCTTGCACCGGGAGTAAGATGGGCGAGGAGCACATTAGTAACATTTTTTGAAAACAATTGAAATTTATTCAGTAAGCTCTCCACGCATCAAAGAAGGTTTCTTGATAGTCAAATTTTTAAAACTCATCCTCAAATTTGATGAGAAGCAGTGATCAAAGTTGCACCGACGAGAAATCGAGTGGAGAGAAGCTTAATGTGGTTGTATTGTAAAGTGTATTAACTGTGCGTATTGTAAAGTGTGACACTTCATAGCGCTGGCAGCAAACATGATACAAGCCATCGTGATACTGTATCATTCGACAAGCAACGGAATGTTCAAATGTTTAAATGTTTAATGTTTAAATGTTTAAATGTTTAAATGTTTAAATGTTTAAATGTTTAAATGTTTAAATGTTTAAATGTTTAAATGTTTAAATGTTTAAATGTTTTAAATGTTTAAATGTTAAATGTTTAAATGTTTAAATGTTAAATGTTTAAATGTTAAATGTTTAAATGTTTTAAATGTTTAAATTTTAAATGTTTAAATGTTTAAATGTTTAAATGTTTAAATGTTTAAATGTTTAAATGTTTAATGTTTAAATGTTCAAATGTTTAAATGTTTAAATGTTTAAATGTTTAAATGTTTAATGTTAAATGTTTAATGTTTAAATGTTTAAATGTTTAAATGTTTAAATGTTTTAAATGTTTAAATGTTAAATGTTGAAATGTTTAAATGTTTAAATGTTCAATGTTTAAATGTTTAAATGTTTAAATGTTTAAATGTTTAAATGTTTAATGTTTAAATGTTTAAATGTTTAAATGTTTAAATGTTTAAATGTTTAAATGTTTAAATTTTAATGTTTAAATGTTTAAATGTTTAAATGTTTAAATGTTTAAATGTTTAATGTTTAAATGTTTAAATGTTTAAATGTTTAATGTTTAAATGTTTAAATGTTTAAATGTTTAAATGTTTAATGTTTAATGTTTAAATGTTTAAATGTTGAAATGTTTAAATATTTAAATGTTGAAATGTTTAAATGTTGAATGTTGAAATGTTTAAATGTTTAAATGTTCAATTGTTTAAATGTTTAAATGTTTTTTCAAACCAATTTTAATCTTATAGGAAATATTTGAATAATCGGATCAAAATTACAAAGTATAACTATTTTAGAGTAAAAATAAATAATTCTAAAGGTGATCCAAAACAATTTTGGTGTACTGTTAATGAAATAACAGGTAAGAATAAAAAAAAGAACAATTCCCAACAGAGCAGTTTGTTAATATTGAAGTTGATACTGATATTCATAAGAAGGTTGCTGATGATTTAAACAACTATTTTTTTTTCAATTGTCCAGAGACTAGCTAGCCAACCAAATTCAGATCAGTGGACCTCCAATAGCAGATGATAGGGACTATAGAATTGATAGAGAACTTTTGAATTTTCAAACCATTTCAGATGAGGTTATCCTGTCAAATATTCAATAACTTATTAAATAATAAAATCGATTCCCCATATTTGCTTTCATATGTAAATATATTTTTATATCTACCATATCACGTCGCTCCACTTTCTCTTTTTTTGTGCCCCGGTCCAGAACTGTGAGTCACTATAATTCTCCGGTCAACAGAATTCAAAGACTTTTCAACTGTTTCTCTGGGCAACTGGACATCTTCTGGTTCTCTCGTGGAAAATTTTATAGAATATTAAACAGTCTATTGTGAGATATCCTTGCTCAGTCGTGTTGTCGATTATTTGTTGCTGTATATAGGTGTGTATCTATTGCACTATGTACTCGTACTTCTTACTCATTCTGTTGCTTCATTGGCAGGTACCAGTCCTCTGACATTCATTTGTTAGTTTTATCCATTCTTTGTAACATTTTTATTTTAATTTTAGAACCTTTTCATTTCTATATTCCGTTTTATAATTATTTTATTGTATACATCTGTTTTTTTTCCTTCTCTTGTATTTCTATAGTTTTTTTTCTTTTAACAATATTGCAATTGTAAGTTACTTTGTTCATTGTTTTTTCATTGTATAATAATCTAGTATTGTTGTATTTGTGAAGGAGACACATTAGGGGTAACCTGTTGTCTCCATAAATAAATAAATAAATCTAAATCTAACTTCGAGGTATGTCAGCCCCGGGCTATGATGGCATATATGCTCGTTTTTTATGGAATTTATATTGAGGGGAGAGGGATGGGCTCAATAAGGACATCTTCCTTGTGAATCTCCTGGTTTGTTGTTACTTTTATCAGCAATTCTGACTGAGCTGGTACCAACACATGTCTAAGTGAATGAACTCCAAAGCTGTCTTCTGTTTTCTTAGATTTATAACCTTCTTCAGCCTTAATCTTTAATGAGGATGTGAGTCCAGGGTTTGATCTCCCCTTTTCACTTTTTTTTTGTTTGGTTCCTGACTCTGCCTCCTGGTTTACTGTCTGAGTGCTCTTTTCCATTTGACTGCTTGATTGGTCACAATAATTGTCTTTGAGTAATATATGACAAAAATATGTCTTCCAGTCCCCTTAATTTTTCATAATCAGTCCCCTTAATTATTGTTGCCAACCAAGGACGGCTTTGGTCAATTGGCGGCCCTAGGCAAAGAGAGTTTGGCTGCCCTGATCCGTCGTAATGTTTTCGATGTTGATCTTTTCTGGAGATCCACTAAAACCCTTCCTCCAAGGAGGTTTCTAGTTATTTATTCCCTTAGCACTCCAAAAATTCATGGTCCCTCGTAGTTGTGAAAAAAGTATCAATTTGGGCGTAGCTAATGGACATTTGCAAAATCGTTCTACACACGCTATCGGTTGAACATGCTCTAAAGAAGCTTATCTTTTTAAGAAAATTGCCGAAAGAACTCAGTTGACAACTGTGGTGTAAACGCGGCTTCAAAGCTAACTGAATTTAATTTTGATTTTTTTTAAAGTTCAGTCTCATTGAAAATCCAGGTTCAGGGCAGAGGCATTGGTCAATTTGGATAGCCTCTTCAATAAATTTCTCAGTCCTCAGCTCAATCTACCTGAGAAGGGAATCCCCTCCATGGCTACCATGTCATTAACGTTCGTCGCCTTGGCAACCCTTCACAGAAAAAGTTTGTTATATTGTTTATGATTAGTCATTAATGTTCAAGTTTTATTAAAGAAACGTTTTAAAAAAGTAGAATTTTTCATTTGATTCTAGTGTTACCAGTTCCTTATATTAGTGGCAGATATAAACAGAATGCCTAGAAAAAGGCAGATGGAACCTATAGTAGATCCAATCGTGAATTCTAGCTGTGAAAAGATGCATGAAGAGGGAAGAGAAACTCTGACAATGAAGAGAGATTTATCGCTACAAAGCCTAATAAAATCATTTTCGGTAGAAGCAGGTGAGCAAAATGTTAGACAATTCAGACAAAACATAAAACTAGTAGGAAAAGCTGGAAATTGGAAAGATAGAGATATGAAACTTATTTGTAGGTTGAAAACAACCAGAGCTGCTCTAACTTGCCTAGAGGCACACCCGGAGCTATTAGAGGAAGGTACAACATTTCAGGACTATGAAAGAATTTTAATACAAGGGTTTGAGGAAACCGGCGACCCCAAAAAGAGGTTACCCACTCTTAGTAGCATTAAACAAAGAAGACGAAAGATGCTGATAGGTGATTACAAACGGCATTGAAGACTATTCCCATGACAGCAGACCTACAGGAAGCCGCTTGGGCAAAAGCACAAATAGAAATTTAAAGTACTAC
Source organism: Nilaparvata lugens (assembly GCF_014356525.2). Classification (NCBI taxonomy): domain Eukaryota; kingdom Metazoa; phylum Arthropoda; class Insecta; order Hemiptera; family Delphacidae; genus Nilaparvata; species Nilaparvata lugens. Next base: position 46,408,570 of record NC_052518.1, read on the forward strand.
TCTACTATGACTTTGAAAATCTGGTATGTCATCTTGGATCCGCCATTTTGAATGCAACTCTTTTTTTTTAATATGAAGGTGGTCATGCCAGTTTCGAAGATATTCACATTATATATCAATACCATTGATTTGAGACATTATTTTATAAGAGTACGGTGTCCTTGCAAACAGTGTTTCTAGCACTTTCAATGGAGAAAATAATAGATGACATGGCTAAATCTTCACAATATACTGTACTTACTGTACTGGCCCTTCTCATTAGATTGAAAGTTGTATTCATGAGCGAGGTCCACTGTTCGCAGAACTACTATTATTTAAGTATCAGGCTTTTTGGCAATAAAATCAAGTTTATAATGGATTTATTGATTCATATGAATGAATAATGCGATACATTAATATGAAATACATCAATTTATTAAAAAAAAAACACTTTCATAAGTGGGATGATGGATCACTTGATGACAAAAGCAAGGATTCTATTTGTGAAGGAAGACGTGGAATGAGAATAACTTTTCCAATTCGAGCCAGAATGCAGGAATATTATTGTAAGAATTTGTGGAATGAACTTGATGCATTGTAGTCGAGTCGAAGTTTGGCTGAACACAGCAGTAGTTGTAGTTATGAATTTGTATTTGCTTTCACCCCACTCGATTATTAAATGGCATGTCTCAGTATGAATATGACGAAGAAACCGATATTGATCAGAAAATATTCCTAATATATAAGGGAGGATAGCGATTGAGGGAGGGTGTAGGGCTCCGGCTGATTTATTTTTTTTCGCTCAGATATTCTTCTTATTGAGGAAATAGCGGAAGGAGACATCTAATGAAAATATTCCGCCCAGAGGGTTCATAGCAAATCACGCTGTGATTCGGTACCTACTCACTCACGCACTCTATCTCACTCTCATCCCCTTGCATTGTCGATGTATCACTCACACTCTTACGCTATCCCTATCACTCACTTATCCTATAAGTTTCATTGATAACATTGCTCTTTTGAAAACTCTACACCACAAAAATTACCACTTTTGTAAGTTATTGTAAATTAATAAAATATTTGTCATTCCATGATAATCAATAGCTGCTAGTAAAACGTTTAACACAATCGTATAAATGCTACTAAAATGCTATATATATATATAATATATATATATATATATATATATATATATATAAATGTCTGTTTGTGTGTTTGTTCCCTATGACTTGAAAAATACTTGACATAACGGCATGAAACTTTGGGAATATGTTGTGTGAATATTGGGGATGGTTTCTGACCAGAAATTTCAATAGGATGGCTAATAATGATTATTTATCAATCCATTTTACAGACCTCTGTTTTCGAAATTGTTGGCGTAGCGGCTACCGAAGAACGGAAAGATGATCATGATTCAAGATCATTATTGAGATGATATGATTTAGCATCTAACGTTACCAGCTGTAATAAACACGCCACCCTATGATACATTTTGTAGGCTACTGGTATTACAACGATAGTTTGGAGTTGAAGTGTAGTTGATTGGTACCAGCAATAGAGTAGATAATGGTTTCTTAGAAGGCATATACAAATAATTATCACTCCCCTCTCATTGAGTAACCGGAAAATGTTCAGAAAAAAATCATTCACCTCATGGGAGAGAGTTGTTCATATTGTATTCATTAATGACTAAATAATTTACATTTTTATTCAATTTAGCTTGGCTTATATTTATATATATTTAGGAAGATGGAAAGAGTATGTAATTCCTGTTGATTCATCGTACATCGCATATTTCATGGACCATCTATTGACAATCAACAACTAAAAAACATTGAATTCATCTTTGAAACACTGATTCATCAGTTTCTATTTCTTTTTTAATTCAACACTTCACTGTTAGATATTACTACCAATTGATTGAGAAGAATATGTTTTGGGAATAATGAATGCTGCATGACTAAGCACATAGGAAGTTCGTATTCAGATGTAAATGAAAATATTGATTGTCAGATAAATTTCATGATTCACCAAATAAATTCAAGTGTGACAAGAGATACATTGACTTTTTGGCGGTACGAAGTTTGCCAGGTAAGCTAGTTAATAAATCTTCCGTTGATAATAAGCTAGTAAATAAAGTTTTATTATTAATAGTCAACGCTGAAAAAAGACAGGCTCAATCACCAGGAATACTATAAATTCTATGAAGGACCAATAAGCCATTAATTTTGAGTAGTCCAATCATTCCCATTGTGGACACTGGATACATTATGGACAATCAATACGTATGGAATTTATTAGCATCAAAATAAAAAACTTTGATTGAAGTGACCCTGATGACTACTACAATATGAATAACCATTTAGATCAAAAATATTAAATTACTCACATCTCTCATCAACTTGTAATTTTTGTTCACAAAATATTAACACAAAAAAAAGTTATATTTGATGAACTCACAGCTAGTACCCAAGT